>NW_027513353.1:107500-215055 GCF_048772815.1 Callospermophilus lateralis | reverse complement strand
AAAGATATTAGAAGGGAAGGGAAGAAGTCACTAAAGAGAATGAGAGTAGCCAGGTAGAATTCAAGGAAGGGGGTATAATAAAATTGAAAAGAAATGAAAAGACAAAAGAAAAAAATAGAAAATAATGAAAGAAAATTTTAAGTAATAATGATAATTAAAAAATGAAAATTAAAATTTAAAATAATAATAATAATAATGAAATAAAAAATTAAAAAAATAAAAAACATTAAAAAAGTTAAAGAACAACAACAAAAATGAAAATGAAAGAAAAAGAAAAACATACAAATAATATAATAATAATAATACATGCAGTACTAGAGTTCAATTAACTTCTCTTCCAGTAGGTGGAGCTGTGTGCACTGGGCCTAGCTTCTCCTCTAAATAAGTGGGAACAAATCACTGTGCAGCAGCTCTTCCTCCCAGACTCGGCGGGTCTCCAATCCTGAGTGCCTAGGGCCTTCTCTTGTGCTTCCTCAAGCCAGGCCCCACTCACCTTTGACGCTCACCACAATACTGGTTACACGCCAGGCCTCTGCTCCTGGTAGCCCTGTTTTAATGAACACCTGGGCACACTCTCCCTGTTTGCCTCCCTCAGACCCTAAGTTTGTAGAGCTTTGTCCTGAGAACCGCCAGCGAATTTTCTTGTCTTCCGGGAGCCATGCCCCTGGTAGGTGGTGTAAGAGACCTCAATTGTCAGCACTGGTGGGAGTGGTAGCCGGGAATTCCACGCCGCAAGTCCCGAGCCAATCCTGTTTCCCTAGGTCTGGCTATCGTGCTCCTGGGAGAGCTGGGAGGGGCCCTTGAGGTTTCCCCGTGGTGTTGAGAGAGATGGCAATGGGATTACACACTTGTCGCGTTGGTTTCAATGAAGTTATCTCCTCCGCCTGTAATGTCAGTTCTATGCCATGGTGGTATCCCATTAAAATGGTGACCGTTCGTTCCCTTTGCTGGGTGACCAATGCAATGGGTGGGTCCTGACTATCTCTCCCAAGCCCCATTTCAATCCTGTGGCCACTGCCTATGAAGGCTCAGTTGTCTTTTAACTCTGTCCATTCAGAAAGCCCAACCAGTTATTTCAGCGGGAATCTTAGTGCTGAGTCACAAAAACCAGACGAATCTAAGCTTGAATGCAGCCAATCCGGGCTCTGTGTGTGTTCTGAGGGGCCCAGACTGTTCGCCCCAGATTCACAACAGGTCAACATTGCCTAGTGATTCTGAGCAAACAGCATTTAGACAGTTTACGACTTCCTATGCCCGTGCAGCTGAAGAGATCAGAGACTTGATTTCTCCATGCCTGCCTTAATAATGGATCTCCTGTATTGCTACTTTTTAATATCTGTGCATGTGCGTGTTTGTATATATATATATATATACATATATATATATATATATATATATTTATATTTATATATATACACACTCTTCAGATTTTTCAAAATATGAAATATATGTGTCTTATTATACACTCCCTAAATTCATTCATATTCATATCTGTGGATTTATAATCAACTTTCCACAAGATTATTCTCATAATAATCATCCACCTGCAATACATATTGTTTCCTAGTACTGAAAACTAAATAAACTAAATTCAGTGAATGGTGCATACAAACCCTATTATTTCTACATTTACTTAGCCAGTTTAAAATCAATGCAAGTAGATTCCTAGGGGACATGATGTGTATTTTGACTTTCATTTTTATTCAACACTTGTACGTTACTATGTCTTCAGTTTATCCACATCATAGGATATATATTTCAGTCACAAATTAGAAAATTTATAGGCATTTGTTTCACGATCAATCACTTCCTGATTCAGAACACATGCATTCCTCCATGTTTCTTGACTGGTCTTTTCATGAGACTTCTTTCCAAACACATTACTTTCGTTTAACATCATCACTTATAAAGCAAAACTCAAACACCATTCATCATAAATCATAATCCTAATATTACCATTAGATATATAACTGGTTGGAATGAATGATTGTATATCAATATAAGATTTCTTATATATTTTCACATGTCAATTCAATCCATTATTTAAAGTGGAATCAGTTATGTTATTTATTCATAGTATGGTCTATTCATGCATTATCTCTATATTCATAGACAGAGGTTACACCTCTTTGTGCCCCTAATACTAATGTATGCGTCTTCAAATTATTGCTCCCAGAAATGGTGAAAGAAATACTCATGTCACCTGATCTACATATACATTTTATCACAGTAATATTCTGAACAACAAAAAAATAAAATATCACACTTATGATTGTACCAAAGCCTAAAAGGAAAGTGAATGTTGATAACTAATAGCATCCATGTCCAGGTTGCCTAATGCTCTCAAATGTCATTCCCATTCATGACGACATATTTGTTTTTTCCTATGATTATATATTCAAACTCAAGCCTGTTGAAAATGTCTAATCCTATCCCTCACTTTATACTTTGCCTGATTTAGTAATGTCTCTATTGACACCTGCTTTCCTACATATTTTCCCCAGTTCATCATTTTGGCTTACTCTTCACATGTGCTGACATTTACATTCACTCTCTAAACGAAACCCTATTGCTAAAGAAGCTTTTTTTTCCAAATCATATACTCACTCTTCTTCCTAAACCTACTGACTATCTTCCTAATCCTACCAACTATCCCTTTTTGACTGGATGTTCTCTTCTACATTCAATCATCCAAGGTACAAGGTCCTATGCCATTGTATTTCGATTTAACTGAGACAATTGTACAGAACATTATTCAACACTAAGTATCCAAACCAAGGGCCCAATGCCCTTCTGGGCTTCAAATCTTTCTTAGATTCCCGTTTTTATACATATATTTCACGTATATATTCTTATAAATATCACAGGTTCCCAATCCCATTATTCATCCTGCAGAATGATTCCTAACCCAAATCGAAAATATTATTAACCCTAACCATACACTAACTTTGCAGGAGAGCAGGAACAGTGTGGGTATTAAACTACAGGAATCTAGGGGATCTTCACCTGCTGAGAAACTCAAATGTTCATGCAGAAATAATCCCTGGTGAAGATGAAGGCAGCTATGAAGTACCTCAGAAAGCAAAAGTCAACTTCCATGGCAATCATCCTGGTCAGGATGAAGGGTTGTGTCTGAATCATTCTCTCTCTTCTTAATGTATAGAACATGGACCAAACCAGTCCTGTGTGGAAGCTGTTCCCGGGTGCTTATGGTTGATATAACATTCTAACTAGAGAAAGTGCCACATGAAAATCGGGGCAGCCTCCACCTCATGGTACTTTTGAAGCAACAAAGTGGTTGCCAAGGCAGTGACATCATACAGATCCTGAAGAAAGTGATCTCACCTCACTTCCTTGGTGAGGGAACTCTCTGAACTTGGGATCCAGGAAGCCAGGCACCCAGAGACAGTCCCTGTTCTAGTCCCAGTGGTCTCACATGTTTGGAATTACCAAAAACAGAGTCAGTCTTTCTTGGTACCTATAGATGTGAGGATGGCCAAATGCCAGGAAACCTCTGAAGAGGGGCTTTCCCTGAGAAAGCAGGTAGTGGATCATTTTCTGAGAATAGGTAGGAAAGGCGATTTGTTTGGTATGGTGTGGAATATTTCTATTAAGTCCTTTGACAAGGTGAGTGTTTCTATGTGTGTGTATCCCACTGAGTCCATTGTTGTAGACATTAGAAAAGACAATGCATCAATGGATGTGTCCTGTCTAGTAGAAATCTTCCCAGCATTCATCCTGCCCAATTCATGAGTGGACTCTGGCTTGCGTTATGGATGGGCAACATATACAAGCTTCCTAATTTCCTGTTTTCTCTCTCAATTCAGCCCACTCTCCAGAATAGTATCATGGTTTTGTGTCCAAGATTTGTACCACCTCCAAGATCTGTGACATGGCTATGTACTGGATAGCTGAAGGAAATGGCTAGCATCTCAGAAATCTCAGATATCTGTTGACCAGGTAAGTCTCAGTGGAGAAACCCTGCTTTGGTCCTTTTGCTTAACTATTGTTCTGTTGAATGTCAGGAAGTTTTTTGCCTCAAGCCACCACTTTGTGAACCCTGAAGAAAACAGTTTTCAAATGGAAATGAATGGGCATCACCTGTGGCTCTTTGCTTAATTGCTTAGGATTGGGATATGTCTGAGTCAGCCTGTTGGCCCTGTGTGAGGCTGTGGCTTAGATTCTCATCACCTCATGGATCTAAAGATAGATCCCATGTGTGCATCCAAAACCAAAATGGCAAAAAGATCAGATATTGTTGATGAACTCTCTTGCCTTCCTCTGGTAGGTTCCAGATATCCATCAAGTGAGAATGGGGATTCTTTGGGTCAAATGAGTTCTTCAAAGCCCTGCAGAGGCTAGGCCATAGGTGCTTGATTATCATGACTCAAATTCACTTAAAGAATCTAAACCCCAAAGCTAGAAGGCCTCAAGTTGGAGAAGCCAAGCAATATTAAAGGTAGGCCTATTTGATCACTCCTGGTTCACAGGAAGAGAGTCCAGGCCACCCTTACTTTAGGCAAATGCGGTGCAAGGAGCTTATTTTGGACACTGTCGTGGGCTGCGTCCCTTATGGAAACCTCCAGCCAGAGGATATAATGAGTGTCTATATGGAAGAAGATGAGGGCCATGTGAGAGTGTTTTGGTTTTAACTGTGGACATTTGTCTGGCGGTTGGAAGAGATCACTGGGTCCACCTAGGCTTGCACTCTGGTGTGATTCCCCTTAGAGACTGAGTTCTTTTACTGATCTCAGAGAATTATTGCCAGAAATTGTGTTGGAATTTTAGATGGCCATGCATGAGAGTTGCCCTTGGAAAGTGACATCTAGGCCCTAGTTGACTTTCCACAGAGCACAGGGAATCTCAGCCAGGATAACACATGATATTATTCTTAAAGACTTGGCAGCCATATTTGAGAGTCAAAACACACATGGACCATACATTGTAGACCTCAATGGGCCTGGCTTAATCTGACTTTTGGCCACTTTTGGAAGCCTTGCCTGTAAGAATTATCCAGAGTTTTCATTTAATGGTTTCTGAGTGAATTGAAATCCACAGTGCCTCCAACTTCATCCTTGAAAATTGGCTATATCAATATCATGAAATTTTTGAAATTCCCATGACCGGGTAGCACTGGAGAACATTTGGATGTCCTCTTGCTGATCATGAGTATACAGGACAGTGCCTTGATTGACTGGGTTTTATGAAAATGGTGTAGAACAGAGATTCCAGTAAGTTGGATCTTGCTGAGTAGTTGTTCTAGAGCAGTGGTTGGCAGGTGTGTGATAAAACATCTGTGGTGGGGGCATGTGGATCTGCCATTGGCTTCCAAATGGATTGTGACTGACATTTTGCAGTCAGTAGAACCTTATATGTAAAAGCATATTGTTATATGGAGAGGTTTCAGGGCAATGTTCAGAATCAGGATGCTATGGTCAATAGGGCAAGTTATGTGGGATAGAAGCCTGGTTGGTGCATTCTCCTGCAGAACTCGACACACCACACTTGACAGAACTCACTTCAGCACTGTGTCCCAGGTGAACCCTTGTATTTAATGAAGCAAATACCAAACTCCCAGTGCAGCAGCAAGAAACACCACGAAAGTGGAGGATGACCAAATGAATTTACATTCCACACGGGGAGACACCTAGAATCCAGTGGCCACAGTATACCTACAAATAGAAAATTCAGCACTGCTGCCTCATGTTTATTGGAAAATAAGAAACCATGTCATCCAGGTCACATAGATGCAGAACCAGATTGGATGGTCTCACTACATATGAAGCTAATGCTTCTGACAACAGCATATATTTCATTGCCCAACCTCACAGGCAGTTTCTTCAGATGTTAGGCTGGCAGAACTTCATGTTTTTGGAGGGATTACCCTGTCCCTTACTTTTGGAAACTCCTCTACCAACTCCAAATTTGTGAACTTCTGAGCATTTTCCATTCCACATATGTATTCACAGATTTTCTAAATGTTCTCCTCTAATTGTGTCTTATGTAGGGCGAAGGTAATGTCAAGGCATTATTCTGAATGAGAGTGGGAAGATTTTTGTGTAGCACATATTTGCATACACATTGGATACATTTTCCAATTTTCCATTAGAAATACTGAATCCCTGACACTAACATATACCCTACTAGACTTTGACTTCTTATCCTAATTTGATGGAGAATAATAACCCAAACAGAATACAAATACAAGAGGTTCACAGGAGGCATGGTGTATAATTGGACTTGCCTTTCGTATGATAAATTGTAGGTGTTATAAATCTAGCGAATTTTAATTGAAATAGTTCTCCATGTGTTTTCAAACTTAACAAATATGTGAATAACTGTCTCCCTTTCTCTGTAGCCTATTCATCACATGTATTTTTATAAGCACATACAGAATTCGACCTGGTATCAGTCGTACATTTGGTGAGGTGGCTGGCTTGGCAGATACAAATTGTGAGAAGAGATCACTCCTACTTAACGCTGTTGGAACTGAAAATTCAACATATGGGTGAGCTTTTTAGTTAAACAACATGAATCCATGTACAATAAAATGAATATTTTTGGATCTGTGGATGATATATATTTCATGGTGAATTTCAATTCACATACATAATGCTACTTTTTAATGTCTGTGTGTGTGTGTGTGTCTGTGTGTATATATATATATATATATATATATATATATATATATATATATATATATATATATATATCTATATATATTCACTCTCCAGATTTTTCAAAATATTTAGTATATTTTTCTTTTTATACCCTCCCTAAATTCATTCATATTCATGTATGTGGATTTATAATCAACTTTTCACAAGATTATTCTCAGAAATATTCCTCCAACTGAAATACATATTTTTTTCCTGGTACTGAAAACTAACTTTGGGGGATCACATGATGGCGGCGAATGGAGTGCATTACCCCCATGTACCGCGTCACTGTGCGGGAAAATGACGAGTTAGAACGGCTAAAACCTATCTTGTTAGGAATTTCCAGCAAATTTGGGGTGCTCCAAAACCTAGTGGACATATATCCATCTCACGAGGATCAGAAACGGGGGCTCAAACGCGAGTGATTTTTCCGCACGGAGGGTCATGCTGCTTATTCAGCAAATTGCCCTGCAGCTAGAGTGTGTGGCGCGCACTGGGAAAAGACGAGATAGCATCGCAAATATACAGTGGTGCGGATTCTATGGGCTCCTGCCCGCTATGCAATTACTGTGCTCAGTGCTGAATTCTGGGATTGAGACGGGGATGGATGTGGTCCAATTCCGTTCTCCATACCGGTCAGACCACAGAGGAAGCCAGCGTCCACCATCTTGAAGAGCTGACGTCACCATCCCTGTTTTCGACTGATCGCAGCTCATTCAGCTATAGAACAGGTAATTTCAGTATTCCATTCACCTTTGCTTCGCAGACAAATTACTCAGTCTCAGTGCTAAAGAACCCGCAGAAACTGCGTCTTGGAGCCTGCTCCTATTAGAACATACACTGAGCCCAGAGCGGCCAAATTTGGCCTCCCTGAACGGATCTGGCCCAGGGCTCAAGAACCCGTGGAAACTGCTTCCCGGTCCGGGTCTTGCTGAATAATGTGGAGGTATATATCAACCGAGCCTTCATAGGCAGTGGCAACAGGATTGAGACGAGGCTTGTGAGGGCAAGTCAGGACTCACCCATTGCTTTGGTCACCCAGCAAAGGGAACGAAATGCTGCCTTTTGCATGGGATACCAACATGGCAGAGATCTGATGTCATCAGAAAGCAGCGGAGGAGATAACTTCATTAATACCAGCGGTGACAGAAACAGTTGGTCTCCTGGTAAAGAAAGTGAGTCAGAAACACCCGAGTCTCTCTCACTTTGTCATCAAGCCAGAGGGGCAGAGCAGAGCCGCTGCCCATGCCTGGAACAGGCCCAGCGACACACCTGCATGATACTCACTTCACCCCAATTGGAATAGAGGCAGAGCAGAGCCGCCACAGGTGCCCAGAACAGGCCTAGCGACCAGCAGGCATGGTAGTCACGTCACCTCAATTGGAGTAATTGCAGAGCAGAGCCTTCTCCAGCACCTAGTACAATCCAAGTGGCCCACCGGCATGGTAGTCACATAACCCCAATAGGAGTAGGGGCAGAGCAGAGTCTTTGCCCATGGTGCCCGGAACAGGCCCAGCAACCTGCCGCCTTCGTAGTCATGACACCCCAATTGGAGTAGCGGCAGAGCAGAGCCACCACCCGCGCCCTCAAGGTAGACAAATCTGCACCCGACCAGCAGAAGAGGCCCAGCGGCCTGCCAGCGCGGCAGACACTTAGACATTAGACAGCAAAATCAGACAATGAAAGATCACTTCGACAATGAATTACACAAACAAATCCAAGAAGCAAAAGATCAATTATACAGGGAGATAGAAGTTGTAAAAAATGACAAACAGAAATCCTAGAAATGCAGGAAGCAATAAAACAACTTAAAAACTCAATTGAGAACACTACCATCAGAGTAGAACACTTAGAAGATAGAACATCAGACAATGAAGACAAAGTATTTCAACTTGAAAAGAACATAGACAGCTCAGCAAGACTGTTAAGAAACCATGAACAGAACATCCGAGAAATATGGGATAACATAAAGAGACCAAACTTAAGAGTCATTGGGATACAGGAAGGTATAGAGGTCCAAACCAAAAGAATGAGCAATGTATTTAATGAAATAATACGAGAAAACTTCCCAGACTTGAAGAATGAGACAGACTCCCAAGTCCTAGAAGCCAACAGGACGCCGAATGTGCAAAATCATAAGAGATCCACACCTAGACGCATTATAATGAAGATACCCAACGTACAGAATAAAGAGAGAATTTTAAAAGCTACAATTGAAAGGAAGCAGATTACATTTAGGGGTAAAGCAATCAGGATAACAGCTGATATTTCAACACAGACTCTGAAAGCTAGAAGATCCTTGAAATATATGTTTTTGTCAGGAGCTTTAGCTTCATTTCTAGTGAAAGCATCAAAGCTGTGTCTGCATCTATGTAACCTGGAGAACATGGTTTCTTATTTTCCAAAAGACATGAGGCGGCAGTGCTGAATTCACTCTTTGTAGGTAAACTGTGGCCACTGAAGGCTAAGTGTCTCCCCGTGTGGACTGTGAAGCCATTTGGTCATCCTCCACTTTTCATGGTGTTTCTTGCCGCTGCACTGGGAGTTTGGTATTTGTTTCACTAAATAAAATGAGTTCAACTGAGACCCAGTGCTGGAGGGAGTTCTGTCATGTATGGTGGGTCAGGGTCTGCAGGAGAATTCACCAACCAGGATTCTATCCCACATAGATTGCCCCCTTGATCATAGCAACCTGATTCTGAACATTGCCCTGAAAATCTCCATATAAAAAGATGCCTTTACATGGAGAGGTTTCAGACATATAAGGTTCTGCTGGATGCACCATGTCAGTCTCAAGCCCTTTGGAAGTAATGGCAGATCCACATGGCCCCACAAGAGATGTTTTATTACACACCTGCACACCACCTGCACACACACCACTATTCAGTAGGCTACAAGTTACTGGCATTTCTGTTCTACACCATTTTCATGAAACCCAGACAATCAAGGCACTATCTGGTACACTCATGATGAGCAAAAGGACATCAAATGTTCTCCAGTGCCACCTGGTCATTGGAATGGCAAAAATTTCATGGTATTTATGTAGCCACTTTTCAAGGATGAAGTTGGAAGCACTGTGGGTTTCAATTCATTCAGGAACCATTAAATGGTGAGGAAGCTCATTTCAATAAAAGATCTGGAGAACTCTCACAGGCAATTTTTCCCAAGGAGTGAGCTAGATCTCAGTTTAGAAGGGTGAATCTCATTAGTGGCCTATTCCACTGCCACACAAATGACCGCAATTGAAACCAAAACACTCCCACATGACCCTCATCTTCTGCCATAGAGACACTCATCATAACCTCTTGCTGCAGGTTTTCATGAGGGATGCAGCCCAAGACAGTGTCCAAAATAAGCTCACTTACCCCTCAATTGCCTAAAGTCAGGGTGGCCTGGACACCCTTCCTTTGAACCAGGAGTGATCAAATAGGCCTGCCCTTAATACTGCTCTGCTTCTCCATTTTGACTGTTACTGATTGTTGAGTATAAATTCTTTGTGTGAATTGGAGTCATGAGAAAATCCAAGCACCTATGCATTAGCCTCTTCAGGGCTTTTAAAAACTCATTTGACCCAAATGATATCTATTCTCACTTGATAGAGGTCAGGACTTACAGAGGAAGGCAAGAGACTTCATCCACATTGACTGCTCTTATGGCCATTTTGGTTTTGGATTCAGAGATGGGATCTTTCTGTAGATCCGTCAGGTGCCGAGAATCTAAGCCCCAGCCTCACATAGGGCCAAGGGGCTGATTCAGACACATCCCTTTTGAAGCAATTAAGCAAACAGCCACAGGTGATGCCCATTCATTTTCATTTGAAAACTGTTTTCTTCAGGCTTTACAAAGGGGTTGCCTGAGGCAAAGAAATTCCTGACATTCAGGGCAACAGAACAATAGGTTAGCAAAAGGCCCAAAGCAGGGTTTCTCAACTGAGACTTTACTGGTCACACTGATATCTGAGTTTTCTGAGATGCTCCCATTGCCTTCAGCTATCCAGTACATGGCCATGTAACAAAGCTTGGAGGCGGTACATATCTTGGACACCAAACCATGAGACTATTCCGGAGAGTGGCCAGAATTCAGGAAGAAAACTGGAGCTTAGGAAGATAGTAGGTGTTGTCCATTCATAAGGCAAGCTGCAGTCCATTCATCAATTGCGCAGGATGAATGCTGGGTAGCTTTCTACTAGACAGGGCACTTCCATTGATGCATTCTCTTTTCAAATGTCAACAACCACGGACACAGTGGGATACACTTTTAGAAACCCTCGCCATGTCAAACGACTTTCTAGAAACAATCCACTCAAAAACAAACAATCCACCATCCCTACCTATTCTCAGAACATGAGACAAAACCACAAACTCACACCCACACCCACAAAGCACCTCCTTCCCAGAAGTAGGTCTTTGATTATCCGGAGTTTCCTCTGACTGGTGGGCCATACCATGTTCCCCCGAAATGGCCTGTACTTTCTCAGATTTGGTGTCTTTGCCAGAACAACTACCTGCTTTCTCAGGAAACACCTGTCTTCATAGCTTTCCTGGCATTTGGCCATCCTCACATCAGTTGGTACCAATAAAGACTGACTCTGTCCTTGGTAAATCCAATCAAGTGTGCCAACTGGGACTGGCACTGGCTCTGGGCGCCTAGCTTCCTGGTTCCCAAGTTAAGAGAGTTCCACTACGAAGGAAGTGAGGTGAGGTCACTTTTTTCAGAAACTGAATGAGGTCACTGCCTTGGCAACTACTTTGCCCTAACAGTTGCTTCCAAGGGTCCCATGAGATGGATGCTGCCCCAATTCCTGTGACATTTTTACAAGTTAGAATGGTATATCAACCATAGTCACCCAGGAACAGCTCTCCACACAGGCTTGGTTTGGTCCATCTTCTCTACATTAAGAAGAGAGAGGCTGAATCAGACACAACCCTTCATCCTGACCAGGCTGTTTGCCATGGAAGATGACCTTTGCTCTCTCAGGTCCTTCATACCTGCCTACATGTTTTCCAGGGATAATTTCTGCATGGACCATTGAGGTTCTAAGTAGGTGGAAGATCCCCTCCATCACTGCATTGTAAGACCAACTCTGTTCCAGCTCTTCTGTAATGTTATATTGAGGGAACAGTGTATGGTTATGCTTAATAACCAGTTCGATTTGGGTTAGGAATCATTCTACGGGATGTATAATGGTATTGGGTAACTGCAATACTTACAAGAATATATAGGTAAAATATAAGTATGAAAACAGAAATCCAGGTAAGATTTGAAGTCCAGAAAGTCATTGGGTCCTTGATTGGATTACTTAGCTTGAATTACGTTCTGCACAGGTATCTCAGATAAATTGATATACAATGGCATAGGAACTTGTACCTTGGATGATTGAATGTAGAAGAGAACATCCCCTCAAACAGAGATAGTCAGTAGGATCAGGAAGATAGTCGGTAAGTATCGGAAGAACAATGAGTATAGGATTTGGACCAAAAGTTATTTAGCAATAGGGTTTCGGTTAGAGAGTGAATTTCAATAACAGCACATGTGAAGGGTCTCTAACAATGATGAAGTGGGGAAAATATGTAGGAATGCAGATATCAATAGAGACATTAGGAAATCAGGGAAAGTATAAAGTGAGTGATAGGATTAGATATTTTCAACAGGGTTGAGGTTGAACATATAATCTTAGGAAGAAACAAATATGTAGTCACCAATCGGATTGACATTTGAGAGCATAAGGCACCCTGGACATGGATGTTTTTAGTAATCCATGTTCACTTTCTATTTAGGATTTGGTAGAATCATAAGTGTGACCTTTGAATTTTGTGTCCAGAATATTACTGTGATGAAATGTATATGTAGATCAGGTGACATGAGTATTTCTTCCACCATTTCTGGAAGCAATATTTTGAAGATGTATAAATTTGTATTGGGGCTACAAAAAGGTGCACCCTGTGTCTATGAATACAGAGGAAATGCATGAATAGACCATACTGTGAATAAATAATAAAACTGGTTTCAACTTGAAATAATAGATTGAAATAAATTTGAAAACAAATAAGAAATCTTATATTAATATACAATCATTCATTCCAACCCATTATACATCTAATGGAAATATGAGGATTTTGGTTTATCATGAAAAGTGTGTGACTTTGCTTCAAATTGATTATGAAAATCGAAAATAATTTGTTTGGAAAGAAGTCTCATGAAAAGACCAGTCAAGAAACCTGGAGGAATACATGTGTTCTGAAGCAGGAAGCGATTGAAAGTGAAACAAATGCCTATAAATTTGCGAAATTGTTGATGAAATATATGTCCTATGATGTCCATAAACTTAAGAAAGAGTAATGTACCAGTGTGGAATAAAAACGAACGTCAAAATACACAACACGTCCAACAGAATTCTACATGCATTGATGTTAAACTGGTTCAGTTACTGTAGAAATATTAGGATTTGAAGGCACCAATCACTGTAGTTAGTTTTCAGTACTAGGAAACAAATATGTACTTCAGGTGGATGAATATTTCTGAGAATAATCTTGTGAAAATTTTATTATAAATCCACATACATGAACATGAATGAATTTTGGGACTCTAAATAAGACACAAATATTTCATATTTTGAAAAATATGGAGACTATATATATATATATATATATATATATATATATATATATATATATATACATATACACACACACACACACACACACACACAAAACACACACACAGACTTTAAAATGTAGTAATATATGCCAATCGAAATTCATCATGAAATATATATCATCCACAAATGCAAAAATATATATTTTACAGAATATGGATTTATGTATAATTTTGTTCAACTAGGAAGCTCACCCATAGGTTGAATATTCAGTTCCAAAGCGTTTAGGAGGAGTGATCTCTTCTCACAATTTGTATTTGCTGAGGAAGCCACCTCACAAAAATGTAGGTGTGATACCAGGTAGCTTTCGGTATGTGCATATAAAAATACATATGTTGAATAGGCTACAGAGAAAGGGAGTCAGTAATACACATATTTTGAACTTTAAAAACACATGGAGAACTATTCAATTAAAAATTGACTAGATTTATAACACATAAACTTTATCATGTAAAAGGCAAGTCCAAATATACATCATGCCTCCTTTGAACTGCTTGTATTTATATTCTGTTTGTGTTATTTTTCTCCATCATATTAGGATTAGTAGACAGAGTCAAGTAGGGTATGGGATAGTGTCAGGGATTCTGTACTTTGAATGGAAAATTGGAAATTGTATCAAATGTGTGTGCAAATATGTGCAACCCAAAACTTCCCACTCTGATCCAGAACAATGCCTTGACATTACCTTCGCTCCAAGGAAGACACAATTAGAGGAGAAGAGTTAGAAAATTTGTGAATACATGTCTGGAATGGAAAATGCTCAGGAGTTCACAAACTTCGAGATGGTAGAGGAGTTTCCAAAAGCAAGGGACATGGTAAACACAACACCAACATGGAGCTCTTCTGGCCTAAAGACTGTTTGAGAAACTGCATGTGAGATTGGGCACTTGAAATATAAGTTGTTGTGAGAAGTTTTAGCTTTCTTTCTAGTGAGACCATCAAAGATGGGTCTGCATCTATGTGACCTGGACGACATGTTTTCTTATTTTCCAATGAACATGGGGCAGCAGTGCTGAATTCTCTCTTTGTAGGTAAACTGTGGCCACTGGGGGCTTAGTGTCTCCCCATGTCGCTGTGAAGACATTTGGTCATCCTCCACTTTTCGTGGTGTTTCTTGCTGCTGCACAGTGAGTTTGATATTTGCTTTACAAAATACAAGGAGTTCAACTGGGACACAGTGCTGCAGGGAGTTCTGTCACTTGTGGTGGGTTAGAGTCTGCAGGAGAATGCACCATCCAGGCTTCTATCACTCATTGCTTGCTACATTGCCCCCTTTTCCATTGCAACCCAATTCTGAACATTGCCCTGAAACCTCTCTATATAACAAGGTGCCTTTACATAAATGGGTCTGCTGGCTGCTGCATGTCAATCACATGCTATTTGGAAGCCAATGGCAGATCCACATGGCCCCACCACAGATGTTTTGTCACACACCTGCCCACAACTGCTCAAGGCGCACTACTCAGAAGGTTCCAACTTACTGGCATCTCTGTTCTATGCCATTTTCATGAAACCCAGTAAATCAAGGCCCAGTCTGGTACACTCATGATGAGCATCAGGAGATCTAACTGTTCTCCAGTGCCACCTGGTCATGGGAATTTAAAAAATTTCATGGTATTTATCTAGCCATTTTTCAAAGAGGAATTTGGAGCCACAGTGGGTTTCAATTCATTCATGAACCATTAAATGTTGTGGAAGCTCATTTCAATGAAAGATCTGGAGAACTCTCACAGGCAATGCTTCCCAAAGAGTGGCCTAAAGGTCACATGAGGCCAGGCCCATTGAGGTCTACAATGTGAGGTCCATGGGTGTTTTGACTCTCAAATATGCCTGCCAAGTCTTTCAGAATAAAATCCGGGTATATCCTGGCTGACATTCTCAGTGCTTTGTGGAAAGCCACCCTGGGCTTAGATTTCAGTTTCCAAGGGCAAGTCTAATGCGTGGCCTCCTAAAATCCCAACACAATTCATGTGAATACTTCTCTGAGGTCAGTTCCAGAACTCAGTCTCTAAGGTGAATCAAACCCGAGTTAAAGCCCAGGTGGACCCAGTCTTATCTTCCAACAGCCAAATAAATGACCACAATTAAATCCAAAACACTCCCACATTGCCCTCATCTTCTTCCATATAGACAAACATCATTACCTCTGGCTGGAGGTTTCCATGAGGGGTAAAGCACAAGACAGAGTCTGAAATAATCTCCCTTGCCCTCATTTGCCTAAAGTCAGTGTGACCTGGACACCCTTCCTGTAAACAAGGAGTGATTTAATAGGCCTGCCACTAATACTGCTCTGCTTCTCCAATTTGAGGCCTACTGACTGTCATGTATAGATTCTTTATGTGATTTGGATTCATTAGAAAACCCAAGCACATATGGGCTAGCCTCTGCAGGGCTTTGAAGAACTCGATTAATTCAAAGGATCCAAAAATTCACTTGTTGGAGGTCAGGAACCTAACAGAGAAAGGCAATAAACTTCATCTAAAATGACTGATTTTTTAGACATTTTGGTTTTGGATGAACACATGGGATCTTTCTTAAGATCCATTAGGCGCTGAATATCTAAGACACAGCCTCACACACGGCCAAGAGGCTGATTCACACACATATCTCTCAAAGCATTTTAGCAAACAGCCACAGGTGATGCCCATTCATTTCCATTTGAAAACTGTTTTCTTCAGGATTCACAAAGGGGTGGCCTGAGGCAAAGACCTTCCTGACATTCAGGGCAACAGAGGAATAGGGAAGCAAAAGGCCCAAAGCCGGTTTTCTCCACTGAGACTTTCCTTGTCACACTGATATCTGAGTTTTCTGAGATGCTCCCTTTCCTTTCAGCTATAGAATACATGGCCATGTCACAGAGGTTGGAGGTGGTACATAACTTGGACAAAAAACCATGAGCCTACTCTGGAGAGTGGCCAGATTCAGAAAGAAAACAGGAACTTAGGAAGATAGTACGTGTTGCCCATTGATAAGGCAAGTCACAGTCCATTCATAAATTAGGCAGGATAAATGCTGGAATTCTTTCTACTAGACAGGACACATCCATAGATGAATTCTCTTTTCTAATGAATACAACCACGGACACAGAGAGTTACACAGACATAGAAACACTCACATTGTCAAAGGAATTACTAGACACAGTCCACTCCAAACCCAACAAACTGCCTTTCCTACTTATTCTCAGAACATGAGAAAAAACCACAAACTCACTCCCACACCCACAAAGACACCTCCTTCCCCCAAGTAATTCTGTGACTATCCTGAGTGTCGTCTGACTGGTAGGCCATACTATGTACCCCCAAATGGCCTGTCCTGTCTCAGATATGGTCTCCTTGGCCAAATCTGTGACGTTGTCAGGAGCCAGAAATGGGAAAGTACCTTTTTCTCAGGAAAGGCCCCTCTACAAAGCTCTCCTGGCATTTGGCCATCCTCACATCAGTAGGTTCCAGGAAACACTGATTCTGTCCTTGGTAAATCCAAACAAGTGACCTCAATGGGACTGGGACTGGGACTGGCTCTGGTTGCCTGGCTTCTGCACACAAGTTCAGAGAGTTCCATCACCAAGGAAGAGAGGTGAGATCACTTACTTCAGGTAGTGAATGAGGACACGGCCTTGGCAATCACTTTGTCCTAACAGTTGCTTCCAAGGGTCCCATGAGATAGAGGCTGCCCCTACTTCCTGTGACACTTTCACAAGTTAGAATGGTGAATCAACCATAGGCACCCAGGAACAGCTCTCCACACAGGCCTGGTTTGGTCCATTTTCTCTACATTGAGAACAGAGAGGCTCATTAAGATACAACCCTTCATCCTGTCCAGGTTGTTTGCAATGGAAGATGAGTTTTGCTCTTTAAGGTCCTTCATAGCTGCCTATATCTTCTCCAGGGATCATATCTGCATGGACCTTTGAGTTTTTCAGCATATGGAATATCCCCTACATTCCTGTATTGTAAGACCAACACTGTCCCTGGTCTTTTGTTAAGTGAGATTGTGGGAACAGTGTATGTTTAGGGTTTAATAACATGTTTGATTTGGGTTGGGAATCATTCTGCTGGATGAATAATGGTATTGGGAACCTGTGATATTTATTAAAACATAGACATAAAATATAAGTATGAAAACAGAAATCTAGGTAAGATTTGAAGCTCAGAAGGGCATTGAGCTGTTGATTGTGATACTTAGCTTTGAATTATGTTCCGCATATATGTCTCAGATAAATCGATAATCAATGGCATAGGACCTTGTACCTTGGATGATTGAATGGAAAAGAGAACTTCCACTCAAACAGGGAAACTCAGTAAGATTAGGAAGATAGTCAGTAGCTTTCAAAAGAAGAGTGAGTACAGGATTTGGACCAAAAATTCTTCATCAATAGGGTTTCGCTTAGAGAGTGAAAGTAAATATCATCACATGTGAAGAGTCACTCACATGGTGAACTGGGGAAAATATTTAGGAAAACAGACATCAATAGAGACATTAGGAAATCAGGCAAAGTATAGAGTGAGTGATAGGATTAGACATTATTAACTGCATTTAAGTTGAATATATAATTTTAGGAAGAAACAAATACGTAGTCACCAATAGGATTGATATTTGAGACTATTAGGCAAAGTGGACCTGGATGTTTTTAGGAATCCATGTTCAGTTTCCATTTAGGCTTTGGTACAATCATAAGTGTGACTTTTGCTTTTTGTGTCCAGAATATTACTGTGATACAATGTATATGTAGATAAGGTGACCTGAGTATTTCTTCCACCATTTCTGGGAGCAATATTTTGAAGATGTATAAATTAGTATTCGGGGTACAAACAGGTGTACTCTTTGTCTTTGAATATGGAGAATATGCATGTATAGACCATACTGTGAATAAGTAATATAACTGGTTCCAACTTCAAATAATGGATTGAATTGAAATGTGAAAATATACAGGAAATCTTATATTGATATACAACCATTCATTCCAACCCGTTTTACATCTAATGGTAATATGAGGATTATGGTTTATCATGAAGAGTGTGTGAGTTTTGCTTAAAATTGATTATGGAAATTGAAAATATTTTTTTTTGGAAAAAAGTCTCATAAAAAGACCTGTCAAGAAACCTGGAGAAATACATGTGTTCTGAAGCAGGAAGTGACTGAAAGTGAAACAAATGCATATAAATTTGTGAAATTGTAGATGAAATACATATCCTCTGATGTGCATTAACTGAAGGAAAATTTGATTATAATTCCACATACATGAACATGAATGAATTTTGGGACTGTACATAAGACACATCTATTTCATATTTTGAAATATATGGAGAGTGTGCATATATATATATATATATATATATATATATATATATATAATATATACAAGAGTGTGTATACACACACACACACACAAAACAGACATTAAAAAGTAGCAATATATATGCCAATTGAAATTCTTCATGAAATATATATCATCCACAGATCCAAAAATCTTCATTTTACTGAGCGTGGATTTATGTGTAATATTGTTTAACTCGGAAGCTCACCTATAGCTTAAATTTTCAGTTACAACATCGTTTAGGAGGAGTGATCTCTTCTCATAATTTGTATCTGCCAAGTCAGCAACCTCACAAAAATGTACGTGTGATACCAGGTAGGATTCTATATGTGCATATAAAAATACATGTGCTGAATATGCTACAGAGAAAGGGAGACAGGAATTCACATATTTGTCAACTTTAAAAACACATTGAGAGAGGGAGGGGCAGATCTGCCAATCGCTCCTTCAAGGTAGGCGGACCTGCGACCCACCGGCTGAACAGGACCAGTGGCCCGCCACCGTAGAAAACACATCGCCCTGGTTGGGGGAGGGGCAATGCCGCCGGGCCTGCAAGGTAGGCAGACCTGTGACCCACAGCAGGACAGGCCCAGCAATCTGCGGTGGGGCAGAGACGCCCTCTGCGCCTGCAAGGTAGGTGGACCTGCAACCACCAACAGACCAGGCCTATGGCCTGCCAGCATGGTATAAACATCGTCCCGGTTGGGGGAGGGGCGAAGCAGCCACAGGCGCCTGCAAGGTAGACAGACCTGCAAGGGACAGACAAAACAGACCCAGTGGCCCGCGGATGGTCAAAGCTGCCGCCCACGCCTGCAAAGTAGCCCGACTTGCGACCCACTGGCAGAACAGGCCGAGTGCCTGCAGAGGGGCAAAGCTGCTGCTCGCACCTTCAAGGTAGGCGGACCAGCTACCGACTTACAGAACAGGCCCAGCAGCCTGCTGGTGTGGTAGGCACATTGTTCCAATTGTAGGAGGGGCAGAGCCACCACCCGTGCCTGCGAGGGAGACTTTGAAACTATACAAGAGCAATATAAATATATAGGGGAAAAATTCAATAACACAACAGTTTCACCAAGCAGAAAGAAATATGAACAGTATGAAAAGACAAGGAAAGAAAGGACCATAAGCAATGCAGGTAAAGTCAACGTTAGAAGAGGTAATATCTGCAGCAGATGGAATGTCAGATAAAGAACTCAGGATATACATGCTTCAGATGATCTGGAGTCTCAAGGAAGTCATTAGAGAGCAAAATCAGACAATGAAAGGTCACCTTGATAATGAATTACATAAAAAAAATCCAAGAAGCATAAGATCAACTATACAGGGAGATAAAGATTATAAAATCAAACAATCAGAAATCCTAGGAATGCAGGAATCAATAAACCAACTTAAAAACTCAATTGAGAATACTACCAGCAGAGTAGAACACTTAGAAGATAGAACATCAGACAATGAAGACAAATTATTTCAACTTGAAAAGAACACAGACAGCTCAGCAAGACTTTTAAGAAACCATGAGCAGAACATCCAAGAAATATGGGATAACATAAAAAGACCAAACTTAAGAGTCATTGGGATACAGGAAGGTATAGAGGTCCAAACAAAAGGAATGAGCAATATATTCAATGAAATATAGGAGAAAACTTCCCAGACTTGTAGAATGAGACAGAATCGCAAATCCTAGAAGCTTACAGGATGCCAAATGTGCAAAATCATAAGAGATCCACACCTAGACATATTATAATGAAGATGCCCAACATACAGAAAAAGGAGAGAATTTTAAAAGCTACAAGATAAAGGAAGCAGATTACATTTAGTGGTAAACCATTCAGGATAACAGCTGATCTTTCAACACAGATTCTGAAAGCTAGAAGATCCTGCAATAACATTTTTCAAACACTGAAAGAAAATGGGTTCCATCCAAGAATTGTGTATCCAGTGAAATTAAGCTTCAGGATAGAAGATGAAATTAAAACTTTCCACGATAAACAAAAGTTAAAAGAATTTGCAGCTAGAAAACGATTTCTTAAAAACATCCTTGGCAAAACATCACAGGAAGGGGAAATGGAAAATAACAATGAAAACCAACAGTGGGAGGTAGAGGAGTAAAGGGGGGAAAATAATCAAGGAGGAAAACAAACCATGTTTAGTAACATAAATATACAAATATGGCTGGAAGAACAACCCATATCTCAATAATAACCAAAAATCTTAATGGCTTAAACTCACCAATTAAGAGACACAGGCTAGTAGAATGGATCATAAAACAAGGCCCAACAATATGCTGCCTACTGGAGACGCATTTGTTAGGAAAAGATATACATAGACTGAAGGTGAAAAGTTGGGAAAAATCATATCACTCATATGGACTTCGGAAACAAGCAGAAGTGTCCATACTCATATCAAATAAAATAGATTTCAAGCCAAAGTTAATCAAAAGGGATAAAGAGGGACACTACATACTGCTCAAGGAAACCATACACCAACAAGACATAACAATCATCAATATATATGCCCCAAACATTGGTGCAGCTATGTTCATCAAACAAATTCTTCTCAAGTTCAAGATTCTAATAAACCAATATACAATACTCATGGGAGACTCAAACACACCTATCTCACTAATGGACTGATCTTCCAAACAAAAGTTGAATAATGAAACTATAGAACTCAATAACACAATTAATAACCCAGACTTATGATATATATATAGAATATACCACCCAACATCAAGCAGTTACACTTTTTTCTCAGCAGCACATGGATACTTCTCAAAAAATAAATCATATATTATGTCACAGAGCTACTCTTAGACTATATAAAGGAGTAGATATAATACCAGGCATCTTATCTGATCAAAAGGAAATGAAACTGAAAATCAACAATGAAAGAAAGAAGGAAAAATCATGTATCACATGGAGAATGAAAAATAGGTTACTGAATGATCAATGGGTTATAGAAGACACCAAGGAGAAAATTAAAAAATTCTTAGAGATAAATGAAAACACAGACATTACATATCAGAATCTATGGGACACATTGAAAGCAGTTCTAAGAACAAAATTCATTGCTTGGATTTCATTCCTTAAAAAAAGGAAAAAAAAAAAGACAAATAAATGATCTCATACTTCATCTCAGAATCCAAGAAAAAGAAGAGCAAAACAACAGCAAAAGAAGTAGAAGCCAAGAAATAATTAAAATCAGAGCTGAAATTAATGAAATCGAAACAAAGAAACAATTGAAAAAATTGACAAAACTAAAAGATGGTTCTTTGAAAAAATAAATAAAATCGACCGACCCTTAGCCAAGCTAACAAAGAAAAGAAGAGGGAGAATTCAGTATCACAACAGATAGTTCAGAAATACAGAAGATAATCCGAAATTATTTTGAATTCTTATTCTTCAATAAAATAGAAGATAGTGAAGGCATCGATAAATTTCTCAAGTCATATAATCTGCCCAGATTGAGTCAGGAGGATATAGGCAACCTAAACAGACCCATAACAATTGAGGAAATAGAATAAACCATCAAAAGACTACCAACTAAGAAAAGCCCAGGACCAGATGGGTATACAGCAGAGTTTTACAAAACCTTTAAAGAGGAACTAATACCAATACTTTTCAAGCTATTTCAGGAAAAATGCAAAAATCCTCAATAAAATTGTGGCGAATCGGATACAAAAACATATTAAAAAAATTGTGCACCATGATCAAGTAGAATTCATCCCTGGGATGCAAGGCTGGTTCAATATACAGAAATCAATAAATGTTATTCATCACATCAATAGACTTAAAAATAAGAACTATTTGATCATCTCGATAGATGCAGAAAAAGCATTCGACAATGTACAGCATCCCTTTATGTTCAAAACTCTGGAAAAACTAGGGATAACAGGAACATACCTCAATAATGTAAAAGCAATCTATGCTAAGCCTCAGGCTAGCATCATTCTGAATGGAGAAAAATTGAAGGCATTCCCTCTAAAATCTGGAAGAAGATAGGGATGCCCTCTCTTACTACTTCTGTTCAACATAGTTCTCGAAACACTGGCCAGAGCAATTAGAGAGATTAAAAAAATCAAAGGCATAAAAATAGGAAAAGAAGAACGTAAATTATCACTATTTGAAGATGACATGATTCTATACTTAGCAGACCCAAAAAGGTATACAAAGAAACTATTAGAGCTAATAAATGAATTCACCAAAGTGGCAGGATATAAAATCAATACGCATAAATCAAAGGCATTCCTGTATATCAGCAACAAATCCTCTGAAATAGAAATGAGGACAACCATTCCATTCAAAATATCCACACACACACACACACACACACACACAAAAATACTTGGGAATCAACCTAACAAAAGAGGTGAAAGACTTATAAAATGAAAACTACAGAACCCTAAAGAGAGAAATAGAAGAAGATCTTAGAAGATGGAAAAATATACTATGTTCATGGATAGGCAGAACTAACATCATCAAAATGGCAATATAACCAAAATTCTCTATATGTTAAATGCAATGTCAATCGGGTCTAAAAGCATGCAATGGAGGAAGGATAGCATCTTCAACAAATGGTTCTGGGAAAACTGGAAATTCATATGCAACAAAATGAAACTGAATCCATTTCTCTCGTCATGCACAAAAGTTAACTCAAAATGGATCAAGGAGCTTGATATCAAATCAGAGACACTGCATCTGATACAAGAAAAAGTTGGCTATGATCTACATACTGTGGGGTTGGGCTCCTAATTCCTCAATAGGACATCCATAGCACAAGAGTTAATAACAAGAGTTAATAACTAGAATCAACACATGGGACTTACTCAAAGCAAAAAGTTTTTTCTCAGCAAAAGAAACAATAAGAGAGGTAAATAGGGAGCCTAAATTCTGGGAACAAATCTTTACTCCTCACACTTCAGATAGAGCCCTAATATCCAGAGTATACAAAGAACTCAAAAAATTAAACAATAAGATAACAAATAACCCAATCAACAAATGGGCCGAGGACCTCAACAGACATCTCAGAGGAGGACATATAATCAACTAGTACATGAAAAAATGCTCACCATCTCCAGTAGTCAGAGAAAGGTGAATCAAAACCACCCTAAGATACCATCTCACTCCAGTATGATTGGCAGCCATTATGAAGTCAAACAACAAGTGCTGGTGACGATGTGGGGAAAAGGGTACACCTGTACATTGCTGGTGGGACTGCAAATTGGTGCAGCCAATTTGAAAGAAGTATGGAGATTTCTTGGAAGCTAGGAATGGAACCACCATTTGACCCAGCTATTCCCCTTCTCAGTGTATTCCCTAAGACCTAAAAAGTACATGCTGCATTGACACTGCTACATTGATGTTCATAGCAGCACAATTCAAAATAGCAAGAGTGTGGAACCAACCTAGATGCCCTTCAATAGACGAAGGAAAAAAAATGTGGCATGTATACACAATGGAGTAATACTCTGCATTAAAAAATGTCAAAATCATAGAATTTGCCGGGAAATAGATGGCATTAGAACAGATTATGCTAAGTGAAGCTAGCCAATCCCTAAAAAAAAACAAATGCCAATAGTTTTATTTGATATAAGGAGAGTAACTAAGAACAGAGTTGGGAGGAAGAGCATGAGAAGAAAATTAACATTAAACGGGGGTGAGAGGTGGAAGAGAAAAGGAAAGAGAAGGAAAATTGCATGGAAATGGAAGGAGACCCTCATGGTTATACAAAATTACATACAAGAGGAAGTGAGGGGAAAGGGGGGAAAAAACCAAGGGGGAGAAATGAATTACAGTAGATGGAGTAGAGAGAGAAGATGGGAGGGGAGGGGATGGGGGATAGTAGAGGATAGGAAAGACAGCAGACTACAACAGACACTACTATTGCAATACGTACAACAGTGGATGTGTAACAGATGTGATGCTGAAACCTGTATACGGGGTAAAAATGGGAGTTCATAACCCACTTGAATCAAAGTATGAAATATGATATGTCAAGCAAAAGGTAAAGTTTTGAACAACCAACAATAAAAATTAAAGGAAAAAAACACATAGAGAACTATTTCAATGAAAAATGGACTAGATATATAACACCTACCCTTTATCATGCAAAAGGCAATTCCAACTATACACCATGCTTCCTCTGAATGGCTTGTATTTCTATTCTGTTTGTGTTATTATTCTCCATCATAGTAGGATTAGTGGTCAGAGTCTAGTAGGGTATGGGTTAGTGTCAGGGATTCAGTATTTTGAATGGAAAAAAGGAAAATGAATCCAATGTGCATGCAAATATGGGCTACACAATAAATTTCCCACTCTCATCCAGAACAATGGCTTCACATTACCTTCGCCCCAAATAAGACGCAATTAGAGAAGAAGAGTTGGAAAATCTGTGAATATATATCTGGAATTAAAAATTCAAAGGAGTTCACAACCTTGGATGTGGTAGAGGAGTTTCCAAATGTAAGGGACAAGGTAAACACTCCACATACTTGTAGCTCTTCTGGCCTAAAGACTTCTTGAGAAACTGCCTCTGAGGTTGGGAACTCAAAATATATATTGTTGTCAGGAGCTTTAGCTTTCTTTCTAGTGAGACCATCAGAGCTGGGTCTACATCTATGTGACCTGGAGGACGTGGTTTCTTATTTTCCAATGAACACTAGGCTACAGTACTGAATTCTCTCTTTGTAAGTAAACTGTGACCACTGGGGTCTAAGAGTCTCCCCGTGTGGACTGTGAAGGCATTTGGTCATTCTCCACTTTTCGTGGTGTTTCTTGCTGCTACACTGGGAGATTGGTATTTTCTACATGAAATACAAGGAGTTGAACTGGGACACAGTGCTGAAGGGAGTTCTGTCATGTGTAGTGGGTCATGGTCTGCAGGAGAATGCACCAACCAGGCTTCTAGCCCACATAGATTGTCCCCTTGTCCATAGCAACTTGATTATGAACATTGCCCTAAAAATTCTCCATATACCAATATGCCTTTACATATAAGGTTTTCCTGGCTGCACCACGTCAGTCACATGCCATTTGGAAGCAATGGCAGATCCACATGGCCCCACCACGGATGTTTTATCACAAACCTGCACACCAAAGCTTGCGCCTACAATTGAGGAGTATCCAACTTACTGGCATCTCTGTTCTACACCATTTTAATGAAACTCAGTCAATAAAGGCACTCATGATCAGCAATAGGGCATACAAAGGTTCTCCAGTGCCACCTGGTCATAGGAATTTCAAAAATTTTATGGTATTTATCTAGCCATTTTTTAAGGTGGAAGTTGGAGGCACTGTGGGTTTCAATTCATTTAGGAACCATTAAATTGTGAGGAAGCTCATTTCAATGAAATCTCTGGAGGACACTCAAAGGCAAGTCATCCCAAAGAGTCGCCAAAAGGTCACATGAAGCCAGGCCCATTGAGGTCTACAGTGTGAGGTCTATGTGTGTTTTGACTATGGCTGCCAAGTCTTTCAGAATAAAATCTTGTGATATCCTGGGTGAGATTCCCAGTGCTCTGTGGAAAGCCAGCCTGGGCCTAGGTCTCAGTTTCCAAGAGCGAGTCTCATATGTGGCCTCCTAAAAACTCAACACAATTCATGCCAATACTTCTCTGAGTTCAGTTCCATAACTCAGTCTCTAAGGGGAATCACACCAGATTTCAAGTCCTGGTTGACCTACTCATCTCTTCCAACCCCAACACAAATGACCAAAATTAAACCAAAACATTCCCACATGACCCTCATCTTATTGCATATAGACACTCATCTTAACCTCTGGCTGGAAGTTTCCATGAAGGACACAGCCCAAGACAGTGTCCAAAATAGGCTTCCTTGGCCCTTATTTTCCTAATGTCAGGGTGGCCTGGACACCCTTCCTGTAACCCAGGAGTGATCAAATAGGCCTGCTGTAATACTGCTCTGCTTCTCCAATTTGAGGCCTACTGACAGTGGGGTTTAGAATCTTTTTGTGAATTGGAGTCATAAGAATACACAAACACCACTGGGCTAGCATGTGCAGGGCTTTGAAGAAATCATTTGACCCAAAGGATCCCTATTCTCACTTGATGGAGTTCAGGAACCTTACAGTGGAAGGCAAGAGACTTTATCCTCAATGACTCCTCTTTTGGGCATTTTGGTTTTGGATTCACACATGGGATCTTTCTTTATATCAATCAGGTGCTAAGAATCTAAGCCACAGCCTCACACAGGGCCAAGAGGCTGATTCAGACACACCCCTTTCTAAAGCAATTAGGCAAAGAGCCACAGGTGAGGCCCATTCATTTCCATTTGAAAAGTGTTTTGTTCCGGCTTCACGAAGGTGTGGCCTGAGGCAAAGAAATTCCTGACATACAGGGGAATAGAACAAAAGGTAAGCAAAAGGCCCAAAGCATGGTTTTTCCACTGAGACTTTACTGGTCACACTGATATCTGAGTTTACTTAGTTGCTCGCCATTCCCTTCAGCTATCCAGTACATGGCCATGTCACAGAGCTTGAAGGTGGTACTTCTCTTGGACACAAAACCATGAGCCTATTCTGGAGAGTGGCCAGAATTCAAAAATAAAACCAGAACTTAGGAAAATAGCAGGTGTTGCCCATCGATAAGGGAAGCCGCAGTGCATTCATATATTCGGCTGGATGAATGCTGGGAAGCTTTCTACCAGACAGGACACATCCATTCATGCATTCTCTTTTCTAATGTCTACAACCACGGACACAATGGGATACACAGACATAGAAACACTTGCTTTATCAAATCACTTATTAGAAACAGTTCACTCCAAACCAAACAAACCGCCATTCCTACCTATTCTGAGAACATGAGACAAAAGCACAAACACACACCCACACCCACAAAGCACCTTCTTCCCCCAAGTAGGTCTCTGACTATCTGGAGTGTCCTCTGACTATTGGGCCAAACTATGTTCCCCCGAAATTGCCTGTCCTGTTTCAGATCTGGTTTCCTTGGCCAACTCTGTAAAGTTGTCAGGAGGCAGCGGTGATCCACTACCTGCTTTCTCAGGAAAG
The DNA here is from genome assembly GCF_048772815.1 of Callospermophilus lateralis. Classification (NCBI taxonomy): domain Eukaryota; kingdom Metazoa; phylum Chordata; class Mammalia; order Rodentia; family Sciuridae; genus Callospermophilus; species Callospermophilus lateralis. The sequence goes on along the minus strand of NW_027513353.1, from coordinate 187,400 downwards.
GCCACTCTTCAGAGCTTTCCTGGCTTTTGGCAATCCTCATATCAGTAGGTACCAACAAAGACTGATTCTGTCCTTGGTAAATCCAAAGAAGTGAGACCACTGCTACTGGGACTGGAATGGGATTTGGGTGCCTGGATTCCTTGATCCCAAATTCAGAGAGTTCTATCACCAAGGATGTGAGGTGAGGTCTGAGGTCACTTCCTTCAGGAACTGAATGAGCTCACACCATTTGCAACCACTTTGTCCTAACAGTTGCTTCCAAGGGTCCCCTGAAATGAAGGCTGCCCCTACTTCCTGTTACAGTTTCACAAGTTTGAATGGTATATTAACCATAGGCAACCGGGAACAGCTCTCCACACAGCCTGGTTTGGTTCTTCTTCTCTACATTAAGAAGAGAGAGGCTAATTCAGACATATCCCTTCATCCTGACCAGGTTGTTTGCAAGAGAAGATGAGTTTTGCTCACTCAGTTCCTTCATAGCTGCCTACAACTTCTCCAGGGATCATTTTTGCATGTACCTTTGAGTTTCTTAGCAATAGGAAGTTCCCCTACATTCCTGTATTGTAAGACCTACTCTGTCCCTGCTCTTCTGTAAAGTTATATTGAGGGAACAGTGTATGGTTAGGGTTAATAACAGGTTCAATTTGCATTAGGAATCATTCTGCTGGATGAATAATGGTATTGGAAACCTGCGATATTTACAAGAATATATAGGTGAAACATAAGTATGAAAACAGAAATCTATTTAAGATTTGAAGCCCAGAAGAGCATTGGGACCTTGATTGTGATACTGAGCTTTGATTTATTTTCTGCACAGATGTCTCAGATACATCAATATACAATGGCAAAGTTCCGTGTATTTTGGATGATTGATTGTCAAAGAGAACTTCCAGTCTAAAAGGGATAATCAGTAGGATTAGGAAGATAGTCGGTAGGTTTAGAAAGGAGAGTGAGCATAGGATTTGGACCAAAAGTTCTTTAGCTATAGGGTTTTGGGTATAGAGTGAATGTAAATGTCACCACATGTGAAGAGTCAGTCACAATGATGAACTGGGGAAAATATGTAGGAAAGCAGATATCAATAGAGACATTAGGAAATCTGGCAAAGTGTAGTCGGTAGTGAAAGGTTAATATAATAGGTACTTATCACTTCCTGTTTTCTGTATGCTTAATAAAACACTGTTGAAATCTTGAGAACTGTTTGCTAATCTTGGTCCCAGAATGTTCTGTCCTCAACTGCCAAACTGCAGAAAGTACTTCCTCACCCAGTTGCCCACAAACAGATCACTCGCCCGGACCCATCAATAAACATCCTGCCCTGCCCTCTCAAAGGAAAGTATATAAGCTCTGCTTAAGCTGTTCTCAGGGCTTTCTGCTCTATTCAAGTGAACTCTGAGCCCCAGCATGCTGGACCCATAATAAACCCTTTGCTTTTGCATGAGACAGTCTCTTGGTGGTTTCTTCCCCGGACGCTCGCCCGACCTTTACATATGGAGGTTCCACCGAGATCCAGCAGCGGCAGATGAGAGACCCCAACGGGCTCCTCTCGGGGTATGTAAGGCACCTCTTTCTGGTTTCAGGTTTCAGGTTAGGGCTTGGCAAAATGGCTGTTGATGAAGAGTGTGAGCTCTCTCCGACGATGGCTGACAGACATGTCATAGAGCCACAGGCCACGTCACTGGGGGACTCCCCAGAGAACTCGGGAAATCGAGGAACAATAGTCTCCTCGACTCAGTGATATTTTGTTTCAGATTTGGCATATCCAGCCCATCAGGTTTTGCCGGCTACTCAGTCCTGGTCTCAGTGTTGGACGTCCATTGCCTGTCTTTATTGTATTGTCTTGTCTGTGTCATGTGTCATTGCTTTTACTGATTGTTTGTCTTTCATAATGGGATAGAGCACTTCAATGCCTCTTTCCCTGACCCTTGATCATTGCATCAAAGTCCGCTTAAGGGCTCAGAATCTTTCTTTTTTAGTAAAACGCTGGACCTGGCAGACTCTCTGTGCCTCAGAATGGCCCACCTTTGGATTCAGATAGCCCCTAGAAGGATCTTTCTACTTCCCACTAATTTAAAAAGTCAGAGATATTGACTTTCAGCCAGCGCCACATAGACATCAGGATCAAGAGACATATATCTTAACTTTTCAGGACATCTGCAATTCTCCTCCTCCATGTGTGAAGCTTTTCCTTGCCCCTGCCCCCACTCCTACTCCTTCCCTCATGCTCTCTCAAACCTTCTGCTCCGCCTCCTCCTTCAACCTCTGTTCTCCCTGAGTCACAAGATTTGACTCTACTGGACTCTCGTCCTACTACTTATTCCCTGCCCTCGTCCCCCAACACCCAACACCCTCTAAGTAATTCCCCTGCTGCTGACTCAGCCTGTCCGCCATTGGAGGAAGCTAAGCGAGCCCAGCGCACTCCAAATAACTCCCCTGCAGCAAACACACCCCCTCCTCCCCTGGAGGATGCTGGCCCGGCTAAAGGAATTTGCCGGCGTTGAATGATTGAAATCCCTGGAACTCCCGTGATGCTCCCTCTCCATTTCTAAGGAACAATGATTGATGACAACCATGGGGGAAAAATGCAAGCCTACCAGTTTTTACCTTTCTCCTCTTCAGACCTAAATAACTGGAAAAATAACAATCCCCCTTTTACCGAGGACCCCACCTGGGTCTCAGGTGTGGTTGAATCATTGATGTTTTCACACCAGCCTACTTGGGATGACTGCCAACAACTCCTAGGGACTCTCTTCATGACAGAGGAACAAAAGAGAATCTTCCTGGATTCTAGAAAAAAAATATTCTCTGACCAGATGGGTGACCGACAAAACTTCCCAACATATGCAAAGACGCCTTTCCCTTGAACAGACCCAACTGGGACCCCAAAACCTGTGAAGGTAATGAGCATCCTTCCTCTTATTGCCGGGCTCTAATAGTGGGTATCTTAGTGGCCGCTGGGCGATCAACTATTTTGGCCAAGGTAAGAGAGATTATTCAAGGGACTGATGAATGTCCCTCCATGTTCCTACAGGGAATTATGGAGGCATATAAGAGATTTACTCCTTTCGATCCTCAGGCAGAGAATCAAAAGGCATCTGTCATGGTGGCCTTTATTGGGCAAGCTGTTCTGGATATTAAAAGACAGTTACAATGCTTAGATGGATTACAAGATATGAGTTTGAGAGGTTTAGTCAGAGAAGCCAAGAAGGTATACTAAGAGAGAAACTGAGGAAGAGTATGGAGCAAAGGGAGGATAAAAGAAACAAAAGACAGACTAAGGCATTGACTAAGGTCCTGGTCACAACAACAAATAGACCAGAAATTAAGAAACATGGAGACAGGAAGGGACACCGGGGACCACACTAGAGGCCACCCCTGGCCTCAATTCAATGTGCCTACTCTAAAAAAAAAGGACACTGGGCTAAAGAGTGCCCTAGAAAGAGACAGCCAGGCCAGCTGGACATTCTGACTCTGTAGGATTACTAAGAAAGTCGGGGCTCAGATCCTCTCCTCGAGCTCAGGTTAACTTTTGAAGTGGAGGGGACCCCAGTATACATTGAAGTGGATACAGGGGCAATATATTCTGCCTTTAAGGCCCCATTGGAACCTCTGTCAAATAAAAGGTCTCTAATTCAAGGGGCTAATGGCAGTAAATATCAGGCTTGGACAACTAAGAGGACCATGGACCAGGGGAAAGGAAAAATCCATCACTCCTTCCTAGTAATCCCAGAATGCACGGCCCCACTGATTGGCAGAGATCTGCTCACAAAGCTCTGGACCAAAATAACTTTTAACCCTGAAGGCCCCCAAGTGGAATTTCTAAATCCTTCAGTAAAAACTCCTATAATCACGGCTCTAACTATGTCAGTAGAAAATGTACATCAAATCACTCACCTTGGTTCAAAGAAACTGCATTCATTTTTGAAGGATCAAAAACAGAGTTTTCCACTAACCGACTCACAGTGAAAGGAAACAACTGAATGGATAACAAAAGCCTGTTGGGTCCATCAATTGGTTAATTCTTACCCTTCCAAGCTTCCTGCAGGAAAGCACCTACGAGGAACCAGACCAGGACAATTCTGGGAAGTGGACTTTACTGAAATTAAGCCAGCAAGGAATGGACTTAAATATCTCCTAGTCTTTGTAGATACATTTTCAGGATGGATTGAAGCTTTCCCCCCCCAAAAAAAAAAGAAAAGAAAAAAAAATGAAACAGCGCAAATGGTGGTCAAGAAGATCCTGGAAGATATTTTTCCAAGGTATGGCCTGCCTAAAGTAATAGGGTCTGATAATGGACCGGTGTTCGTGGCCCAGGTAACTCAGAGGTTAGCAAGGACCCTGGGGATTAATTGGAAATTACATTGTGTTTACAGACCCCCGAGTTCAGGACAGGTAGAAAGAATGAATAGAACCATTAAAGAAACCATAACGAAATTAAGCTTAGAGACCGGCATAAAAGATTGGACTATGCTCCTGCTTTATGTACTGTTTCATGCAAGAAATACTCAATCTATTTCTTTGTGTAACCTCACACCCTGTGAAATTCTCTATGGTGTCCCTCCTCCAGTAAGGGTCCTACCCCAACTCTAAGACCTAACGATTCCTTCCACACCCCCTTGCTTAACAGACTTAAAGCTCTTGAAAGAACTCAGAGATACCTGTGAAAACAGATGGCCACTACCTACCAACCTGGGGATGAGGGGACTCTACAGCGATATCAAATAGAGACTTCATCTATGTAAGACGACATCTGGTGTCATCCCTGGAACTCCACTGAAAAGGACCATACCAGGTGCTACTTATAACACCTACAGGGTAAAGGTAGTCAAAATCACTTTCTGGATCCCTACCTCTCATCTCAAGCCTGTGCCCTGTCCAGACTCTGGCTGGAAACTGAAAAAGACTGGAAACCCTTTCAAATTGTGGATTCGCTGTGTGGATAAGGCTATAGACTCTCCCCTTGACCACCAGTAGTCCTAACCCTCATAAGCCTGTTCAGCAGTGATGTCTGATCACAAATCCTACTGGAAAGGAAGTATGGTCTATCTTGCATACAGCCTGCTTAGGGACCTGGTGGCCATCTCTCCAGCCAGACATTTGTCAGCTGTGTATAGGTCTTCCCTATTGGGATATCCCTAATGAAGAGGATCCCACTAACATTCCATTAAATTCCTTCCATACCATAGATAATGGAAACAAACATTATTGATGTAGGGACACGCGAGCCAGATGCTGGTTGGCTAGCCTAGATTACTATGTTTGCCCAGTGTACTATCAAAGCCACAAACAGTCAAGGCTGTGTGCTGGAAACGCCGACATCTTCTGTAAGTCATGGGGATGTGAGCATACAGGGACTGCCACATGGAACCCAAACTCCTCATCAAATTCTGTACACAGCATTGGCCATATTACCAATTAGACAACCAAAACTGATGGCCCCCTGAGGGGTCTCTAGATCTTCAAATTCTGTGTGACCTTTTTAACTTCTGCAAGTGCTCAAAAGGGTGAAAGGAGATTCCTCTATGTGGAGGCCTTTTCTCTCCTTTGCTCACATCGTGAACTATGCTTCTCCAATACATGCTCACCCTCAGCCTTCTGCTCTAGACCCTCTGTTGTCACTCCCACCTCATCAACTTGATTTCTCCCCTCCAATTACTATATTAAAAACCCAAACCTCCACCGTTTCTCAGACCATTGCCCCCTTGCTGAGGTAGCAGGTACTGAGGTAACCCTCCACTCACTCACTCCTCTCTTCTCCTGTCAGTGCCCACACTAGGTCCCACCAGGTCCTCTTACCAGCTAACCCAAAGCTCAAACCAGCTGAGAAGAGCCCTCAGACCCCTATCCAAGATGTAATGAAAATGGCCTTTAAAGTTGCTTTGTCATCACTGAAAACAGGTTACTAAGAATTTAAAGTCCCTTACAGGCTTTTTGGGATACTCACTCCCATCTCCCCCTCTGTTCTACCCGTTCTACTACTCATGTTTTTGGTGCTAGGAAGATCTCAAAACCCTTTTCCATTATTCTTTTACATCTCTCCTTCCTCATTCTCAGATCCAAAGAGCTGCGCTCAGCCCTGCATTCCCCGTTTTCCCCCTCTGTACCAGGCCCACAGGAAAGTCTTAACTGACCTTATCCAGAAGTTTTCACCATGGCTAACTTTAGGACTTTCAGCAAAAGAGTCCCTATAAAAGAGTTCAGTGTAGATAAACTTCCTCTTTTTGTGTTGCCCTGGTCTACCTGGCAACTGGCTGAAAAAAATCAGCACTCCTGAGCTAGACACACCCTTACTAGTTTTTCACAACATATGTGATCAAGGCCTCTGGCCTTGAGCTGGGGCTTCATAGAGATGGCTACATTTGTAAGATGGATAAGTTGCAAACTGGGCTCCGTGGAAACAGCTGGCAGAGGGAAAAAAGGGGAAAAAAAAGCTCTCCCCCACCCAGGTGTCCTTGAAAATTTAACTTGCCCACAACTGAGGAAAAATCAGAAACAAAAACTGCTCTTTGTGAACTTCTGCAGACTGTGACCTTCAGAGCCCCTTCCCTTACATGTTGGGTACAAAATTCTGAAACTACCTAAACTTGGGTTTCAGGGGATTAATTGATTACAACAGAAGCAATGCCCTCTGAATCTGGTTGCAACCAAATATGACTGTTTCCTTGTCTTTGGTGCTATCTTAGGTGCCTTGCCTTTTCCGTCCCTACAACAATATAATTCTATATACTTAAACGTTGTTTATGTTTTTATGAAATGGTCAACAGAAGTGATTAATTGTGTAATGGTGCAGATGTTTCCCAGAGTGCTCTATTATGACGCAGGTTCATTTGAAGATCAAATAGAGGGGCATACAACCCGGTTCAGGTGGGAACATATATCTCTCACCTTAGCCATTCTATTATGAATAGGAGTTGCTGCCCGGGTTCGCACAGGAACCACTGCCCTGGTCCATGGGACACAACAAATGACCCAATTAGAAGCAGCAATAGATCAAAACTTAAAGATATTAGAAAATTCCATCACAGCTTTGCAGGAATCTTTTACCTCTCTCTTTGAAGTTTGCTGGGAGCCATCAGCCAAGTAGGTATGACAAATTCCTTGCCAGCTTACTCCCATGCTGTCTAGTGGAAGGACTTCTGAAAGGTGACCTTGCTCAAGGATCAGGGCAGGATCCGTGTTTAGGGTGTTCCCCCTTTAGAATAGGGAGGTTTAGCATAATAGGAGATTAGGGTGTTCCCCCTTTAGAATAGGGCAGTTTAGCATAATAGGAGATTAGGGTGTTCCCCCTTTAGAATAGGGCATATCCTGCTGCTGAGTTCCTCTTGAGTGCTTAGGGTCAGACAGTATATTTTGGGAGAGAGAAGCCCATGCGGAGTGGATTTGGGATAGAGTGGATTTGGGCAGAGAACGTGGATTCCCCCAGAGCGTGTTTGTAGACGGCCGGTGTGAGTTCGGGAATAAAGAATTGCTGTTTGAATCTACAAGCTGTGTGGAGACTCGTGATTTGTGCCCAGCCAAAGACTGCGGCAGAAGTTGTTTTACAGAAAAGTCGAGGGTTGGACCTCCATTTCATGAGAGAAGGGAGCCTTTGTGCTGCATTGAGGAAAGAATGTTTTTTTTTTTTTTTTATGTCGACCATACTGGAGTTGTAACAAACTCTATGAGTAAATTAAAAAGATGCCTTGAAGAGCATCAAAGAGAGATAGAGACCCAAAATTTGTGGTTTGAGTCTTGGTTTACACAGTCCCCCTGGTTAACTACATTTTAATCAACCCTGGCCGGTCCAATAATAATCCTCATTTTATTGCTTACTATAAAACCCTGTTTCTCAACCATGTAATTTCTTTTCTCCAAGCTCAAATTGGACAAGTTAAACTTATGTTAATACCCCACTAGCATACATAAAATGTGACACCCCCCAACAATCACTTTTATGATTAAAAGTAGCCAGAAGAAGAAGTGGGGAATGAAATGTTAATAAAATATGTACTTGTCACTTCCTGTTTTTCTGTACGCTTAACAAAACACTGTTGAAATGTTGAGAAATGTTTCCTAATCTTGTTCCCAGAATGTGCTGTCCCCAACTGCCAAACTGCAGAATGTACTCCCTCATGCGTTTACACACAAACCGCTTACTCGCCCTGACCCATCAATAAACTTCCCTCCCTGCCCTCTCCAATTAAAATATATAAGCTCTGCTTAAGCTGTTCTCAGGGCTCTCTGCTCTATTCAAGTGAGGTCTGAGCCCCAGCATGCTGGACCCCAAATAAACCCTTTCTGTTGCATGAGATAGTCTCTTGGTGGTCTCATCCTCTGACACTCGCCCTACATTTACTTGGATGATTGAATGTAGATGAGAACATCCATTCAAAAGTGATAGTCGCTAAAATTAGGAAGATAGTCAGTAGGTTTAGGAAGAAGAGTTAGTATAAAATTTGGAACAAAAGTTCTTTAGCAATAGGGTTTCGGTTACAGAGTGAATGTAAATGTCAACACAAGTGAAGAGTCAGTCACAATGATGAATTGGAGAAAATATGTTGGAAAGCAGATATCAATACAGACATTACAAAATCAGGCAAAGTATAAAGTCAGTGATAGGATTAGACATTTTCAACAGGGTTGAGTTTGAATATATAATCTTAGGAAGAAACGAATATGTAGTCATCAATAGGATTGATATTTGAAAGCATTAGGCAAATTGGAAATTGATGATTTTAGTAATCCATGTTCACTTTCCATTTAGGCTTTGGTACAAATATAAGTTTGACCTTTGAATTTTGTGTCCAGAATATTACTGTGATAAAATGTATATATAGATCGGGTGACATAAGAATTTCTTCCACCATTTTTGGGAGCAATATTTTGAAGACTTATAAATTAGTATTTGGGGTACAAACAGGTGTACCCTGTGTCTATGAATATAGAGATAATGCATGAATAGACCAACTGTGAATAAGTAATATAACTGGTTCCACTTTAAATGGTGGATTGAATTGATATCTGAAAATATGAAAAATCTTATATTGATATACAATCATTCATTCCAACAAGTTATACATCAATGTTAATATTAGGGTTATGGTTTATCATGAAGGGTGTGTGAGTTTTGCTTCAATGTGATTATGAAAATCGAAAATAATGTGTTTGGAAAAAAGAATCTTGAGAAGACCAGTTAAGAAATATGGAAGAATACATGTGTTCTAAAGTAGGAAGTGATTGAAAGTGAAAAAATGCCTATAATTTTGTCATCTTTTTGATGAAATATATATCCTATGATGTGCATAAACTGAAGAAATAGTAATGTACCAGTGTTGAATTAAAATGAACATCAAAATACACATCATGTTCCATATGAATCTTCTTGCACTGAGGTTAAACTGGGTGAGTTACTCTAGATATATTAGGATTTGTATGCAACATTCACTGAAGTTAGTTTTCAGTACAAAAAACAAAAAAGTATTTCAGGTGGATGAATATTTCTTAGAATAATATTTAGAAAAGATCATCATAAATCCACATACATGAATATGAATGAATTAAGGGAGTGTATATTAAGATACAAATATTTCATATTTTGAAAAATCTGGAGAATGTGTGTATGTATATATATATATATACATACACACAAACACATTAAAAACTCGCAATATATATGCTATTCGAAATTCATCATGAAATATATATCATTCACAGATCTAAAATATTCATTTTACTGAACATGGATTTATGTATAATGTTGTAAAACTAGGAAGCTCATCCATTGGTTATATTTTCAGTTCCAACGGTGTTTAGGAGGAGTGATCTTCTCTCACAATTTGTATCTGCCAAGTCGTTCACCTCACAAGAATGTAGGTGTGGTACCAGGTAGGATTCTATATGTGTTTATTGCTGTTGCATTGGGAGTTTAGTAATTGCTTCATGGAATCCAAGGAGTTCAACTGGGACACAGTGCTGGAGCGAGTTCTGTCAGGCGTGGTGGTTCATGGTATGCAGGAGAATGCACCAACCAGGCTTCTATCCCACATAGCTTGCCCCCTTAAACATAGCAACCTGATTGTAAACATTGCCCTGAAACCTCACCATATAACAAGATGCCTTTGCATAGGAGGGTCTGCTGACTGCACCATGTCAGTCACAAGCCATTTGGAAGCCAATGGCAGATCCACATGGCCCCACCACAGATGTTTTTCACACACCTGCCAACCACTACTCTAGGACAACTACTCAGCAGGCTCCAACTTATTTTCATGAAACCCAATCAATCAAGGCACTGTCTGGTACACTCATGATCAGCAACAGAATATCCAATGGTTCTCCAGTGCCACCTGGTCATGGGAAATTGAAAATTTTCATGGTATTTATCTAGCCATTTTTCAAGGATGAAGTTGGATGCACTGTGGGTTTCAATTCATTCAGGAACCATTAAATGTTGAGGAAGATCATTTCAATGAAAGTTCTGGAGAATTCTCACAGGCAAGGCTTCCCAAAGAGTGGCCAAAAGGTCACATGAAGCCAGGGCCATTGAGGTCTAATATGTGATGTCATTGTCTGTTTTGACTCTCAACAATGGCTTCCAAGTCTTTCAGAATAAAATCATGTGATATCCTGGTTGAGATCAGAGTGCCCTCTGAAAAGCTACCCTGGGCCTTGATCTCAGTTTCCAAAGATGACTCTCATGCGTGGCTTCCTCAAATCCCAACACAATTCATGGCAATACTTCTCTGAGGTGAGTTCCAGAACTCAGTCTTTAAGGGGAATCACACCAGAGTTCAAGCCCAGGTGGACCCATTCATCTCTTCCAACTGCCACACAAATGACCACAATAAAACCGATATTCTCCCACATGGCCCTCATCTTCTTCCATATTGACACTCATCATAACCTCTGGCTGGAGGTGTCCATGAGGGACGCAGCCCAAGACAGTGTCCAAAATAAGCTCCATTGCTCCTCATTTGCCTAAATTCGGGGTGGCCTGGACACCCTTCCTTTGTACCAGGAGTGATCAAAAAGGCCTGCCCGTAATACTGCACCACTTTTCCCATTTGAGGCCTATTGAGTGTCGGTTAAAGATACTTTATGTGAATTGGAGTGATGAGAAAACCTAAGCACCTACAGGATAGCCTCTGAAGGGCTTTGATGAACTCATCTGACCCAAATGATCCCTATTCTCACTTGATGGAATTCAGGAACCTTACAGAGGAAGGCAAGAGACTTCATCCACAATGACAGCTCTTTTTGCCATTTTTGATTTGGATGCACACATGGGATCTTTCTTTAGATCCATCAGGTGCTGAGAATCTAAGTCAAAGAATCACACTGGGCCAAGAGGCTGATTCAGACACAACTCTTTCCAAATCAATTAACGAAAGAGCCAAAGGTGAAGCCTATTTATTTCCATTTGAAAACTATTTTGTTCAGGATTCACAAAGGGGTGGCGTGAGACAAAGACTTCCTGACTCTCAGGGCAACAGAACAATAGGTAAGCAAATGGCCCAAAGCAGGGTTTCTCCACTGAGACTTTCCTGGTCAACTGATATCTGAGATTTCTCAGATGCTCGTCATTTCCTTCAGCTATCCAGAACATTGCCTTGTCACAGAGCTTGGAGGTTGTACATAACTTAGACACAAAACCATGAGCCTATTCTGGAGAGTGTCCAGAATTCTGGAAGAAAACAGCAAATTAGGAAGGTAGCAGGTATTGCCCATTAATAAGGCAATCCACAGTCCATTCATAAAATGGGCAGGATGAATGCTGGGAAGCTTTCTACTAGACAGGACATATCCATTGATGCATTCTCTTTTCTAATGTCTACAACCACGGACACAGTGTGATACACAGACCCAGAAACACTTGCCTTGTCAAACGACTTACTAAAAACAGTTCACTCCAAACCAAACAAACTGACTTTCCTTCCTATTCTCAGAACATGAGACAAAACCACAAACCCACAGCCACACTGACAATGACACCTTCTTCCCCCAAATAGGTATGAGACTATCCGGAGTATCCTCCGACTGGTGGGCCATACTATGTTCCCCCAAAATGTCCTGTTCTGTCTCAGATCTGGTCTCCTTGGCCAACTCTGTGAAGTTGTCAGGAACCAGGAGTGAGCCGCTACCTGCTTTTCCAGGAAAAGCCCATCTTCCGAGCTTTCCAGGCATTTGGCCTCCTCACCTTAGGAGGAACCAAGAAAGACTGATTCTGTCCTTGGTAAATCCAAACAAGTGAGACCACTGGGACTGGGACTGGGACTGGATCTGGTTGCCTGGCGTCCTGGATCCCATGTTCAGAGAGTTCCATCAATAAGGAAGTGAGTTGAGGTCACTTTTTTCAGGAACTGAATGAGATCACTGCCTCGGCAACCACTTTGTCCTAAGAGTTTCTTTCAACGGTCCCATGAGATGGAGGCTGCCCCTACTTCCTGTGACACTTTCACAAATTAGAATGGTATATCAACCATAGGGAACCAGGAACAGCTCTCCACACAGTCTTGGTTTGGTCCATATTCTCTACATTAAGATGAGAGAGGCTGATTCAGAAACATCCCTTCATCCTGACCAGGTTGTTTGCGATGGAAGATGAATTTGCTCTCTCAGGTCTTTGATACCTGCCTACATCTTCTCCAGGGATCATTTCTGCATGGCGCTTTGAGGTTCTCAGCAGATGGAAGATCCACTACATTCCTGTTTTGTAAGATCAACACTGTCCCTGCTCTTCTGTAAACATGTTATTAACACAAACAGTGTATGGTTAGTGTTAATAACATGTTCCATTTGGGTTAGGAATTATTCTGCTGCATGAATAATGGTATTGGAAACTTGTGATTATTTTAAGAATATAGAGATGAAATATATGTATGAAAAAAGAAATCTAAGTAAGATTTGAAGCCCAGAAGGGCATTGGGCCCTTGATTGTGATACTTAGCGTTGAATTACATTCTGCACCGATGTCTCAGATAAATCAATACACAATAGCATAAGACCTTGTTACTTGAATGATTGAATGTAGAAGAGAACTTCCAGTCAAAAAGGGATACTCGGTAGGATTAAGAAGATAGTTAGTATGTTTAGGAAGAAGAGTGAGTATAGGATTTGGAACAAAAGTTCTTTAGCAATAGGTTATTTATTAGAGTGTGAAAGTAAATGTCAGCACATGTGAAGAGTCAGTCACAATGATGAACTGGGGAATATATGTAGGAAAGCAGATAGCAATAGAGACATTATGAAATCAGGCAAATTATAAAGTGAGGGATAGGATTAGACATTTTCCATTGGGTTGAGTTTGAATATATAATTTTAAGAAGAAACACATGTGTAGTCACCAATAGGATTGACATTTGAGAGCATTAGGGAACCTGGACATGGATGTTTTTAGTAATCCATGTTTTCTTTCCATTTGGGCTTTTATACAATCATAAGTGTGACCTTTGCATTTTGTGTCCAGAATATTTCTGTGATTAAATGTATATGAAGATCAGGTGACATGAGTCCACTTCCACCATTTCAGGGAGCAATATTTTGAAGACGTATAAATTAATATTGGGGGTACAAAGAGGTGTACACTGTGTCTATGAATATAGAGATAATGCATGAATAGACCATAGTGTGCATAAATAATATAACTGGTTCCACTTTAAATAATGGATAGAATTGATATCTGAAAAGATATAAGAAATCTTATATTGACATACAATCATTCATTCAAACCAGTTATACATCTAATGGTAATATCAGAGTGATAATTAATATGAATGGTATGTGAGTTTTCCTTCCAAAGTGATTATGGAAATCAAAATTAATGTGTTTGGTATGAAATCTCATGAAAAGACCAGTCAAGAAACTTAGAGGAATACATGTGTTCTGAAGCAGGACGTGATTAAAAGTGAAACAAATGCCTATAAATTTTTGAAACTTGTGGATGAAATCATATATCCTATGATTTCCATAAACTGAAAAAATAATAATGTACCAATATTGAATAAAAATGAACTTCAAAATACACATCATGTCCCGTAGGATTATACTTGCATTGATGTTTAACTGATTCAGTTACTGTAAAAATATTAGGATTTGTAAGCTCCATTCACTGAAGTTAGTTTTCAGTACTAGGAAATAATTATGTATTTCAGGCAGATGAATATTTCTGAGAATTATCTTGTGAAAAGTTGATTATAAACCACATATAGAAACATGAGTGAATTTAGGGAGTGTATAATAAGAAACATATATTTCACATTTTGAAAAATCTGGACAGTATATATATATATATATATATATATATATATATATATATATATATATATATAGATAGATATAGATATATATAGATATATATAGATATATATAGATATAGATACATAGATAGACAGACACACACTGACTTTATAATGTAGCAATCTATATGCTAATTGAAATTCACCGTGTAATACATATCATCCACATATCCAAAAATATTCATTTTACTGAACATCGATTTATATATAATGTTGTTCATCTAGGAAATTCACCAATAGGTTTAATTTTCAGTTCCATCATGATTTAGGGGGATTGATATCTTATCAAAATATTTATCTTTCAAAATCAGTGAGCTTACAAAAATGTACTTGTGATACCAGGTAGGATTCTAAATATGCATAAAAAATACATGTGATGAATAGGCTACAGAGAATGGGAGACAGAAATTTACATATGTGTTAACTTTAAAAACTCATGGAGAACTATTACAATGAAAAGTTGACTAGATTTATAACACATACCCTTGATAAAGCAGAAGGGAAGTCCAAGTATACACCATGCCTCCTATGAACGGCCTGTATTTCTATTCTGTTAGGTTTCTTGTTCTCCATCATATTAGGATTAGTAGTCAGAGTCTAGTAGGTTATGGGTTAATGTCAGGGATTCATTATTTCAAATGGAAAATATGAAAATGAATCTAATGTGTATGCAAATATGTGCTACACAAAAATCATCCCACTCTCATCCAGAACAATGCCTTGACATAACCTTCGCCCCAATTAAGACACAATTAGTGGAGAAGAGTTAGAAAATCTGTGAATACATATGTGGAAATGAAAATGCTCAGGAGTTCACAGCCTTGGAGGCGGTAGAGGAATTTCCAAAAGTATGGGATAGGGTAAATACTCCACAAATATGGAGTTCTGCTGGCCTAATGACTCTTTGAGAAACTGCCTTTGAGGTTGGGCCCTTGTAATATATGTTGTTGTCAAGAGCTTCAGCTTCCTTTGTAGTGAGACAATCAAAGCTGGATCTGCATATATGTGACCTGAAGGACATGGTTTCTTCTTTTCTAGTGAACATGAGGCAGCAGTTCTAAATTCCCTCATTGTAGGTAAACTGTGGCCACTGGGAGCTAAGTGTCTCCTCGCGTGGACTGAGAAGATATTTGGTCATTCTCCACTTTTCCTGGTGATTCTTACTGCTGCACTGGGAGTTTGGTATTGGCTTCAGTAAATACCATGAGTTCAACGAAGACACAGTGCTGGAGGGAGTACTCTCACGTGTGGTGGGTCAGGGTGTGCAGGAGAACGCCCCAACCAGGCTTCTATTCAACAAAGCTTGCCCCCTTGTCTGTAGCAACCCAATTCTGAACATTGCCCTAAAACCTCTCAATGTAACAAGATGCCTTTACATATAAGGGTCTGCTGGCTGCACCATGTCAGTCAAAAGGCATTTGGAAGCCAATGGCAGATCCATGTGGCCCCATCACAGATGTTTTATCATACACCTGCAAACCACTGCTCTAGGTCCACTACTAAGCAGGTTCCAACGTACTGGCATCTTTGTTCTACACCATTTTCATGAAACCCAGTAAATCAAGGCACTGTCTGGTACACTCATGATCAGCAACAGAACATTCAATGATTCTCCAGTGCCACCTGCTCTTGGGAATTATTCCATGGTATTTATCTAGCCATTTTTCAAGGATGAAGTTGGTGTCACTGTGGATTTCAATTCATTCAGGAACCATTAAATGGTGAGGAAGCTCATTTCAATGAAAGCTCAGGAGAACTCTCACAGGCAAGTCTTCCCAAAGAGTGGCCAAAAGGTCAAATGAAGCCTGGCCCATTGAGGTCTACAATGTGAGTTCCATGTGTTATTTGACTCTCAAGTATGGCTGCCAAGTCTTTCAGAATGAAATCATGTGATATCCTAGCTGAGATTCCCAGTGCTCTGTGGAAAGCCATCCTGGGCCTAAATCTCAGTCTCCAAGGGCAACTCTCCTGCGTGGCCTTCTAAAATCCCAACAGAATTCATGGTAATACTTCTCTGAGTTCAGTTCCAAAACTCAGTCTCTAAGGGGAATCACACCATAGTTCAAGCCCAGGTTGATCCAGGAATCTCTTCCTACTGCCACACAACTGACCACAATTAATACCAAAACACTCCCACATGGCCCTCATCTTCTTTTATATAGACACTCATCATAACCTCTGGGTTGAGGTTTCCATGAGGGGTGCATACCAAGACAGTGTCCAAAATAATCTCCCTTGCCTCTAATTTGCCTAAAGTCAGGGTGGCCTGGAAACCCTTCCTGTTAACCAGGAATGATCAAATACGCCTGCCATTAATACTGATGTACTTCTCCAAATAATCACACTGGGCCAAGTGGCTGATTCAGACACATCTCTTTACAAAGCAATAAAACAAAGAGCCACAGGTGATGCCTATTCATTTCCATTTGAAAACTCTTTTCTTCAGGATTCACAAAGGGGTGGCCTAAGGCAAAGACCTTCTAGATATTCACAGCACCAGAACCATAGGTAAGCAAAATTCCCAAAGCAGGGTTTCTCCACATAGACTTTACTGGTCACACTGATATCTGAGTTTCCTGAGATGCTCCCATTTCCTTCAGCTCTCCAGTACATGGCCATGTCACAGTATCTTGAACAGAAAACCATGAGCCTATTCCGGAGAGTGGCCAGAATTCAGGAATAAAACAGGAAATTAGGAAGATAGTAATTGCTACCCATCCATAAGGAAAGCTGCAGTCCAATCATAAATTGGGCAGTATGAATTCTGGGAAGCATTATACTAGACAGGACACATTCATTGATGCATTATGTTTTCTAATGTCTACAACTACAAACACAGTGGATACATAGACATAGAAACACTTGCCTTGTCAAACGACTTACTAGAAACAGTCCACTTCAAATCAAACAAACTGCCTTTCCTACCAATTCTCAGAACATGAGAAAAAACAACAAACTCACACCCACAACAACATAGGACTTTCTTCCCCCAAGTAGGTCTTTGACTCTCCGGAATTTCCTCTGATTGTTGTACCATACTATGTTCCCCCAAAATGCCCTGTACTGTCTCAGATCTGAACTCCTTGGCAAACTCTTTGAAGTTGTCAGGAGTCAGCTTTGAGCCACTACCTTCTTTCTCAGGAAAGGCCACTCTCCAAAGCTCTCCTGGCATTTGGCCATTCTCAAATCAGTAGGTACCAAGAAAGACTGATTCTGTCCTTGGTAAAACCAAACAAGTGAGCCCAGTGGGACTGGGTCTGGGACTGGTTCTGTGTGCCTGGCTTCTGGAATTCCAAGTTCAGAGTGTTCCAAGACCAAGGAAGTGAGATAGGTCACTTCCGTTCGGAACTGAATGAGGTCACTGGTTTGGCAACCACTTTGTCCTAACAGTTCCTTCAAAGGGTCCCATGAGATGGAGGCTGCCCCTACTTTCTGTGACACTTTCACAACTTAGAACGATATATCAACCATAGGCACCCGGGAACAGCTCTCACACAGACCTGGTTTGGTCCATCTTCTCTACATTAAGAAGAGAGAGGCTGATTCATAAACATCCCTTCATCCTAACCAGGTTGTTTGCCTTACATGATGACTTTTGCCCTCTCAGGTCCTTTATAGCTGCCTTCATCTTCCCCAGGGATAATTTCTGCATGGACCTTTGAGGTTCTCAGCGGGTGGAAGATCCCCTATATTCCTCTATATTAAGACCAACTCTGTCCCTGTTCTTCTATAAAGTTAGATTGAGGGAACAATGTATGGTTAGGGTTAATAACATGTTCTATTTGAGTTAGGAATCATTCTGCTGGATGAATAATGGTATTGGGAACCTGGGATATTTATAAGAATATAGATTTGAAATATAAGTATGAAAACAGAAATCTAGGTAAGATTTTAAGCACAGAAAGTCATTGGGCCCTTGATTGGAATACTTAGCATTGAATTTCGTTCGCACAGATGTCTCTGATAAATCAATATACAATGGCATATCATCTTGTACCCTGGATGATTGAATGTAGAAGAGTTCATCCAGTCAAAAAGGGATAGTTGTTAGGATTTGGAAGATAGTCGGTCTGTTTCGGAAGAAGAGTGAGTATAGGATTTGGACCAAAAGTTCAATAGCCCTAGGTTTTCGGTTAGAGAGTGAATGTAAATTTCAGCACATGTGGAGAGTCAGTCACAATGATGAACTGGGAAAATTATGTAGGAAATCAGATATCAATACACACATTATGAAATCAGGCAAAGTATAAAGTGAATGATAGGATTAGACATTATCAACAAGGTTGAGTTTCAATATATAATCTTAGGAAGAAACAAATATGTAGTCACCAATATGATTGACATTTGAGAGCATTAGGAAACCTGGACATGGATGTTTTTAGTAATCCAGGATCACTTTCCATCTAGGATTTGCTACAATCAGAAGTGTGACCTTTGCATTTTGTGATCAGAATATTACTGTGATAAAATGTATATGTAGATCAGGTGACATGAGTATTTCTTCTAACATTTCTGGGAGCAATATTTTGAAGAGGTATAAATTAGTATTGTTGGTACACAGAGTTGTACCCTGTGTCTATGAATGTAGAAGAAATGAATGAATTGACAATACTGTGAATAAATAATATACTGTTTCCACTTTAAATCATGGATTGAATTGATATCTGAAAATATATAAAAATCTTATATTGATATACAATCATTCATTCCAACGAGTTATACATTTAATGGTAATATTAGGGTTATGTTTTGTCATGAAGGGTGTGTGAGTTTAGCTTCAAAAGTGATTATGGAAATGGAAAATAATGTGTTTGGAAAGAAATCTCATGAAAAGATGAGTCAGGAAATATAGAGGAATTCGTATGTTCTGAAGCAGGATTTGATTGTAAGTATAAAAAAACCTATAAATTTCCTAACTTGTGGATGAAATATATATCCAATGATGTGCAAAAACTGAAAAAATAGTAATGCACCAGTTTTGAATGAAAATGAACGTCAAAATACACATCATATCCCATAGGAATCTACTTGCATTGATGCTAAACTGGGTCAGTTACTGTAGAAATATTATGATTTGTATGCACTATTCACTGAAGTTAGTTTTCAGTACTAGGAAACGAATACGTATTTCAAGTGGATGAATTTTTATGAGAATAATCTTGTGAAATGTTGACTATAAATTTACATATATGAACACGAATGAATTTAGGGAGTGTATAATAAGAAACATATATTTCATATTTTGAAAAATCTTGAGAGTTTATATATATATATATATATAGATAGATAGATAGATAGATAGATAGATATAGATACGTGTGTGTGCATTTATGTATTTATATATATATATATATATATATATATATATATATATATATATACACACACACACACACACACACACACACACAGACACTAAAATGTATCAATATGCATGCCAATCGAAATTCACTATGAATCATATATCATCCACAGATCCAAAAATAATCATTTTACTGAACATGGATTTATGTATAATATTGTTCAACTAGGAAGTTCACCCATAGGTTGAAGTTTCAGTTCCAACAGCGTTTAGGAGGAGTGATCTCTTCCCACAATTTGTATCTCCCAAGACAGCCAAACTCACAAGGATATACGTGTGATACCAGTTATGTTTCTATATTTGCATATAAAAATACATGTGCTGAACAGGCTGCAGAGAAAGGGAGACAGGAATTCACATATTTGTTAACTTTAAAAACACATGGAGATCAATTTCAATTAAAAATTGACTAGATTTATAACACCTACCCTTTATCATTCAAAAGGAAAGTCCAACTATACACCATGCCTTCTCTGAACTGCTTTCATTTCCATTCTGTTTGGTTATTTTTGTCCATCATTTTAGGATTAGTAGTCAGAGTCTATTAGGGTATGGGTTAGTGTCAGGAATTCAGTAATTCGAATGGAAAATAGGAAAATGAATCCAATGTGTATGCAAATATGTGCTACAAAAAAATATTCCCACTCTCATCCAGAACATTGCCTTTACATTACCTTTGCCCCAAATAAACACAATTAGAGAAGAAGAGTTAGGAAATCTGTGAATACATATCGGAAATGGAAAATATTCAGGAGTTCACAATCTTGGATGTGGTAGAGGAGTTTCCAAAAGTGAGGGACAGGGTAAACACTCCAC
The DNA here is from genome assembly GCF_048772815.1 of Callospermophilus lateralis. NCBI lineage: Eukaryota > Metazoa > Chordata > Mammalia > Rodentia > Sciuridae > Callospermophilus > Callospermophilus lateralis. The sequence continues at coordinate 166,949 of NW_027513353.1, read as the reverse complement.
AAACATGGAGCTCATTGGGCCTAAAGACTCTTGAGAAACTGCCTCTGAGGTTGGGCACTTGAAATATATGTTGTTGTCAGGAATTTTAGCATCCTTTCTAGTGAGACCAACAAAGCTGGGTCTGATCTCTGTGACCTGGAAGATATGTTTTTTTTTATTTTCCAATGAACATGAGGAAGCAGTGCTGAATTCTCTCTTTGTAGGTAAACTGTGGCCACTGGGGTCTAAGTGTCTTCCCATGTGGACTGTGAAGCCATTTGATCATCTTCCACTTTTCGAGGTGTTTCTTGCTGCTGCACTGCGAATTTGGTATTTGCTTCAGGAAATACAAGGAGTTCAACAGGTACCAGTGATGGAGGGAGTTCTGTCACATGTGGTGGGTCAAGGTCTGCAGGAAATGCACCAACCACTCTTCTACCCCACATAGCTTGCCCGCTTGTCCATAGCAATCTGATTCTGAACATTGCCCGGAAACCTCTCCATATAACAAGATGCTTTTATATAATAGGGTCTGCTGACTTCACCATGTCAGTCTCAAGCCATTTGGAATCCAAGGGCAGATCCACATGGTACCACCACAGATGTTTTATCACATACCTGCACACCACTGCTCTAGGCCCACTACTCAGCAGTCTCCAACTTACAGGGATCTCTTTTCTACACTGTTTTCATGAAACCAAGTAAATCCAAGCACAGTCTGGTACACTCATGACCAGCAACAAGTCATCCAAAGTTTCTCCATTGCCACCTGGTCATTGAAATTTCAAAAAATTCATGGTATGTATTTAGCTATTTTTCAAAGATGAAGTTGGAGGCACTGTGGGTTTCAAATTATTTAGGAAACATTAAATGGTGAGGAAGCTCATTTCAAAGAAATCTCTGGAGAACTCTCACAGGCAATGCTTCCCAAAGAGTGGCCAATATTTCACATGAATCCAGGCCCATTGAGGTCTAAAATGTGAGGTCTATGTGTGTTTTGACTCTCAATTATGGCTGCCAAGACTTTCAGAATAAAATCACGTGAAATCCTGGCTGAGATTCCCAGTGCTCTGTGGAAGCCACCTTGGCCAGGATCTCAGTTTTCAGGATGACTCTCATGTGTTGCCTCCTAAAATTCCAACACAATTCATGGCAATACTTCTCTGAGGACAGTTCCAGAATTCAGTCTCTAATAACACCAGAGTTCAAGCCCAGGTGAACTAAGTCATCTCTTCCAACCGCCACACAAATGACCAGAATTAAAACCAAAACACTCCCACATGGCCCTCAACATTCTCCATATAGACACTTATCATAAACTCTGGCTGGAAATTTCCATGAGGGGCACAGACAAAGACAGTATCCAAATAAGTTCCCTTGCCCCTCATTTGCCTAAAGTCAGGGTGGCCTGGACACCCTTTCTGAGAACCAAGAGTGATTAAATAGGCCTGCACTTAATACTGCTCTGCATCTCCAATTTGGGGCCTACTTACTTTCAGGTATAGATTCTTTATGTGATTTGGAGTCATGAGAAAAGCCAAGCACCTCTGGGCTAGTCTCTGCAGGGTTTGAAGAACTCATTTGACCCAAAAGATCCCTATTCTCACTTGATGGATTTCAGGAACCTAACAGAGGAAAGCAAAAGACTTAATCCACAATGACTCCTCATTTGGCCATTTTGGTTTTGGATGCACACATGGTATCTTTCTTTAGATCCATCAGGTGCTAAGAATCTAAGCCACAGCCTCACACAGGGTCATGAGGCTGATTCAGACACATCCCTTTCCAAAGCAATCAAGCAAAGAGCCACAGGTGATGCCCATTCATTTGCATTTGAAGACTTTTTTCTTCAGGCTTCACAAAGGAGTAGTCTGAGGCAAAAAGCTTTCTGAAATTCAGGGCAACAGAACAATAGGTAAGCAAATGGCCCAAAGCAGGATTTCTCCACTGAGACTTTCCTGGTCACACTGATATCTGAGTTTTCTGAGATGCTCGCCATTCCCTTTAGCTATCCAGTACATGGCCATGTCACAGAGCTTGGAGGTGGTATATATATTGCACACATAACCATGAGCCTATTTTGGAGAGTGGAGTGAATTCAGGAACAAAATAGAAACTTAGGAAGATAGTAGGTGTTGCCCATTCATAAGGCAAGCCGCAGTCCATTCATAAATTGGCAGGATGAATGTTGGGAAGATTTCTACTAGACAGGAGTCATCCATTGATGCATTCTCTTTTCTGATGTCTAGAACCACGGACACAGTGGGATACACAGACTTAGAAACACTCGCCTTTTCATAAGACTTATTAGAAACAATTCACTTCAAACCAAAAAACCGCCTTTATTACCTATTCTCAGAACATGAGACCAAACCACAAACCAACAGCCACATCCACAAAGACAACTTCTTCCCCCAAGTCAGTCTGTGACTATCCATAGTGTCCTCTGATTGGTGGGCCATACTATGTTACCCCAAAATGTCCTGTCCTGTCTCAGTTCTGGTCTCCTTGGTCAACACTGTGAAGTTCTCAGGAGCCAGCGGTGATCCACTAACTGCTTTCTCAGGAAAGGCCACTCTTCAGAGCTTTCCTGGCATTTGGGCATCCTCACCTCCGTAGGTACCAAGAAAGACTGACTCTGTCCTTGGTAAATCCGAACAATTGAGACCACTGGGACTGGGACTGGGACTGAGACAGGATTTGGGTGCCTGGCTTCCTGGATCCCAAGTTCAGAGTGTTCCATCACAAAGGATGTTAGGTGAGGTCACTTCCTTTCAAGATCTGAATGAGGTCACTGCCTTGGCAACCACTTTGTTCTAACAGTTGCTTCAAAGTGTCCCATGAAATGGAGGCTGCCCCTACATCCTTTGACACTTTCAAAAGTTCGAATGGTATATCAACCATAGGCACCCGGGAAGTGCTCTCCACACTGGCCTGGTTTGGTCCTTCTTCTCCATATTAAGAAGAGAGAGGCTGATTCAGACACATCCCTTCATCCTGACCAGGTTGTTTTCAATGGAAGATGACTTTTGCTCTCTCAGTTCCTACATATGTGCCTACAACTTCTCCAGAGATCATTTTTGCGTGGACCTTTGAGTTTCTCAGCAGTTGGAAGAAACCGTACATTCCTGTATTGTAAGATCAACTCTGTCCCTGCTCTTCTGTAAAGTTAGATTGAGGGAAGAGTGTATGGTTAGGGTTAATAACAGTTTCGATTGGGGTTAGGAATCATTCTGCTGAATGAATAATGGTATGGCGAACCTTCGATATTTTCAAGAATACATAGGTGAAATATAAGTATGAAAACAGAAATAAAGGTAATATTTGAAGCCCAGAAGGGCATTGGGTCTTTGATTGCAATATTTAGCTTTGATTTATTTTCTGCACAGATGTCTCAGATAAATCAATATACAAAGGCATAGGACCTTGTACTTTGAATGATTGATTGTCAAAAAGAACTTCCAGTCAAAAATGGATAGTCGGGGGGCTGGGGATGTGGCTCAAGTGGTAGCGCGCTCGCCTGGCATGCGTGCGGCCCGAGTTCGATCCTCAGCACCACGTACAAACAAAGATGTTGTGTCTGCCAAGTACTAAAAAAACTAAATGTTAAAAAATTCTCTCTCTCTCTCCCTCTCTCTCTAACTCTTTCTTTAAGAAAAAAAATTAAAAAAAGGATAGTCGGTAGGATTAGGACGATATTTGGTAAGTTTAGAACGGAGAGTAAGTATAGGATTTGCACCAAAAGTTCTTTAGCTATGGGGTTTCGGGTATAGAGTGAATGTAAATGTCAGCACTTGTGAAGAGTCAGTCACAATGATGTACTGGGGAAAATATGTAGGAAAGCAGATTTCAATAGAGACATTAGGAAATCTGGCAAAGTATATTCGGTAATGAAAATTTAGTAAAATAGGTAAATGTCGCTTGCTGTTTTTCTGTATGCTTAACAAAACACTATTGAAATCTTGAGAACTGTTTGCTAATCTTGTTCCCAGAATGTGCTGTCCCCAACTGCCAACCTGCAGAATGTACTCATTCACCCGGTTGCACGCAAACTGCTCACTCGCCCAGACCAAACAATAAAGTTCCCTCTCTGCCCTCTCCAAGGAAAGTATATAAGCTCTGCTTAAGCTGTTCTCAGGGCTCTCTGCTCTATTCAAGTGAGCTCTGAGCCCCAGCATGCTGAATCCCCAATAAACCCTTTGCTTTTGCGTGAGACAGTCTCTTGGTGGGCTCTTCACCCGATGCTCGCCTGACCTTTACATATGGAGGTTCCACTGAGATCTGGCAGCGGCGAACGAGAGACCCCAACAGGCTCCTCTTGGGGTATGTATGGTGCCTCTTTCTGGTTTCAGGTTTCAGGTTAGGGCTTCGCAAAATGGCTGTCAATGAAGAGTGTGAGCTCTCTCCGAAGGTGGCTGACATACGTGTCACAGAGCCACAGGCCACATCCCTGGGGGATGCTCCAGAGTATTCGGGAAATCGAGGAGCAATAGTCTCCTCAATTCAGTGATATTTTGTTTCAGATTCAGTATCGCTAGCCCATCGGGTTGGGCCAGATACTTAGTCCTGGTCTCAGTGTTGGAAGTTCCATTGTCTGTCTTTATTTCCTTGTCTTGTCTGTGTCGTGTGTCGTTGCTTTTACTGTTTGTGTATCTTTCATTATGGGACAGAGCACTTCAATGCCTCTGTCCCTGACCCTTGATCACTGGACCAAAGTACCCTTAAGGGCTCAGAATCTTTCTTTTTCAGTAAAATTCTGGACCTGGCAGACTCTCTGTGCCTCAGAATGGCCCACCTTTGGATTCGGATGGCCCCTAGAAGGATCTTTCTACTTCCCACTAATTTAAAAAGTCAGACGATATTGTCTTTCAGCCAGGGCCACATAGCCATCTGGATCAACAGCCATATATCTTAACTTGGCAGGACCTCTGCAAATCTCCTTCATGGGTGAAGCATTTCCTTGCCCCTACCCCCACTCCTACTCCTTCCCCCATGATCTCTCAAACCCTCTGCTCCTCCTCCTCCTCCAACCTCTGTTCTCCCTGAGACACAAGATTTGACTCTACTGGACTCTCATCCCCCTCCTTATCTCCTGCCCACGTCCCCCAAAAACCAACACCCTCTAAGTGATTCCCCTGCTGCTGACTCAACCTCTCCACCATTGGAGAAAGCTAAGCCAGCCCAGCGCCCTCCAGATAATTTCCCCGCGGCACACACAGCCCCTCCTCTTCTGGAGGAAGCTAGCCCGGCTAAAGGTACTCACCAGAGGTGAATGATTGAAAAACCTGGAACTCGAATGATGCTCCCCCTCCATCCCTAGGGGCCAATGATTGACATCGGCCTTGGGGGAAAAATGCAAGCCTACCAGTATTTACCTTTCTCCTCTTCAGACCAATATAACTGGAAAAATAAAAATCCCCCTTTTACCGAGGACCCCAACCGGCTCCTAGGTGTGGTTGAGTCATTGATGTTTTCACACCAGCCTACTTGGGATGACTGCCAACAACACCTAGGGTTGTCTCTTCATGACAGAGAAACAAAAGAGAATCCTCCTGGATGCTAGAGAAAAATATCCTCTGACCAGATGTGTGACCGACAAAACTTCCCAACATATTTAACCCGGCTTTCCCTTGAATCGACAAAACTGGGACCCCAACACCTTTGAAGGTAGGGAGCATCTGTCCACTTATCACTGGGCTCTAATTATGGGTATCTTAGTGGCCGCTAGGCGACTTACAAATTTTGCCAAGTTAAGAGAGATTATTCAAGGGCCTGATGAATCTCCCTCTATGTTTTTAGAGAGAATTATGGAGGCATATAGGAGATATACTCTTTCGATCCTCAGGCAGAGGATCAAAAGTCATCTGTCAAGATGGCCTTTATGGGCAAGCTGCGATGGATATTAAAAGAAAGTTACAATGCTTAGATGGATTACAAGATATGACTTTGAGAGATTTAGTCAGAGTAGCCGAGAAGGTATACTATAAGAGAGAAAGTGAGGAAGAGTAGGGAGCAAAGGAAGGATAAAAGAAACAAAAGACAGACTAAGGCATTGACTAAGGTCCTGGTCACAACAACAAATAGGCCAGAAATAAGAAACATGGAGACAGGAAGGGATACCGGGGCCCAGACTAGAGGCCACCCCTGGCCTCAATTTAATGTGCCTACTGTAAAGAAAAAGGACACTGCTTCAAAGAGTGCCATTGAAAGAGACAGCCACTCTAGCCAGCCATTCTGACTCTGGAGGATGACTAAGAATGTTGGGTCTCAGATCCCCTCCGAGAGCTCAGGGTAAATTTTGAAGTGTAGGGGACCCTAGCAAACTTTGAAGTGGATACAGGGGCAATATACTCTGCCCTTATGGCCCCATTGGTCTCTCTATCAAATAAAAAGGTCTCTAATTCAAGGGGCTAATGGCAGAAAATATCGGGTTTGGACAACTAAGAGGACCATGGACCAGGGGAAAGGAAAAATCCATCACTCGTTCTTAGTAATCCCAGAATGCCCGGCCCCATTGATGGGCAGAGATCTGCTCACCAAGCTCCGGGCCAAAATAACTTTTAACCCTGAAGGCCCACAAGTGGAATTTCTAAATCCTTCAATAAAAACTCCTATAGTCACAGCTCTAAATATGTCAGTAGAAAATGTATATCAACTCACTCACCTTGGTTCAAAGAAATTGCATTCATTCCTGAAGGATGAAGAACAGAGTTTTTTACTAACCGACTCAAAGCAAAAGGAAATAACTGAATGGGTAACAAAAGCCTGTCAGGTCTGTCATGGTTAATGCTTACCCTTCCAAGCTTCCTGTAAAAAAGCACCTATGAGGAACCAGACCAGGACAATTCTGGGAAGTGGACTTTACTAAAATTAAGCCAGCAAGGTTTGAAATTAAATATCGCCTAGTATTTGTAGATATATTTTGAGGATGGATTGAAGCCTTTTCCAGGAAAAAAGAAAAAAAACGAAACAGCGCAAATGGTTGTCAAGAAGATCCTGAAAGATATTTTTACAAGATACGGCCTGCCTAAAGTAATAAGGTCTGATAATGGACTGGCGTTTGTAGCCCAAGTAAGTCAGGGGTTAGGCAAGACCCTGGGGATTAATTAAAAGTTACATTGTGCTTATAGACCACCGAGTTCAGGACAGGTAGAAAGAATGAATAGAACCATTAAAGAGACCATAACGAAATTAAGCTTAGAAACCTGCATAATAGATTGTACTATGCTCCTGCCTTATGCACTATTTCATGGAAGAAACACTCCCTCTGTTTCTTTGTGTATCCTCACCCCCTATGAAATTGTCCATGGTTCCCCTCCTTCAGTAAGGGACCTAACCCCAACTCTAAGACCTAACGATTCCTTCCACACCCCATTGCTTGACTGAATTAAAGCTCTTGAAAGAACTCAGGGATACCTGTGAAAACAGATGGCCAATGCCTATCAACCTGGGGACGAATGGACTCTACATCAATATCAAGTAAGAGACTTCATCTACATAAGTCGACATCAGGTGTCATCCCTGGAACCCCACTGGAAATGACGATACAAGGTGCTACTTATAACACCTACAGCGGTAAAGGAAGACAGAATCACTTCCTGGATCCCTACCTCTCATCTCAAGCCTGCGCCCTGTCCAGACTCTGGCTGGAAACTGGAAAAGATTGGTAAAACTTTCAAATTGTGTATTTACCCTGTGTCTAAGGCTATAGACTCTTCCCTTGACCACCAGTAGTCCTAAACCTATTAAACCCGTTCAGCAGCGATGGCTGATCACAAATCCTACTGGTAAAGAAGTATGATCTATCTCGCATGCAGCCCACTTAGGGACTTGGTGGACATCTATCCACCCAGACATTTGTCAGCTGGCTATAGGTCTTTCCTATTGGGATATACCTGATGAAGAGGATCCCACTAAATTTCCATTAAATCCATTCTGCACCATTGATAATGGAAACAATCATTATGGATGTAGGGACACGCGAGCCAGATGCAGGTTGGCTAGCCTAGATTACTATGTTTGCCCGGTGGACTACCAAAGCCACAAACAGTCACGGTTGTGTGGGGGGAATGCCGACTTCTTCTGTAACTCTAGGGATGTGATCATACAGGCAGTGCATGATGGAACCCAAACTCCTCATCAAATTCTGTACACAGCATTGGCCCTATTACCAATTAGATCACCCAAACTGTTGGCCCCTAGAGGGGTCTCTAGATCCTCAAATTCTGCATGACCTTTTTAACTTCTGAATGTCCTCAAAAGGTTGAAAGGAGATTTCCCTATGTGGAGGCCTTTTCCCTCCTTCGCTCACATCCTGAACTATGCTTCTCCAATAGGTCCTCACACTCAGCCTTCTGCTCCAGACAATCTGCTGTCACTCTCACCTCAGCAACATGATTTCTCCCCTCCAATTACTAGATCAAAAACCCAAACCTCCGCCGGATCTCAGACCATTTCCCCCTTTCTGAGGTAGCAGGTACTGAGGTCACCCTCCACCGAATCACTCCTCTCTTCTCCAGTCAGTGCCCACACCGGGTCCCACCAGTTCCTCTTACCAGCTAACCCAAAGCTCAAACCAGCTGAGGAGAACCCTCAGACCCCTATCCAAGATGTAGTGAAAATGGCCTTTAAAGTTTCTTTGTCATTAGTGAAAACAGGTTACTAAGAATTTAAAGTCCCTCACAGGCTTTTAGGGATACTAACTCCTATCTTCTCCTCTGTTCTACCTGTTCTACTGCTCACCTTTTTGTTGCTAGGAAAATCACAAACACCTTTGCCAGTATTCTTTCACATCTCTGCTACCTCATTCTCAGATCCACGGAGCTGCTCACAGCCACGCCTTCCCCATCTCCCCCCTCTGTTCCAGGCCCACAGAAAAACATTAATTGACCTTATACGGAAGTCTTCAGCATGGCTGACTTTAGGACTTTCAGGAAAAGAGTCCCCATGAAAGACTTCAAAGTAGATAAACTTCCTCTTTTCATGTTGCCCTGTTGTACTTGGTCACTGGCTAAAAATATCAGCAGTCCTAAGTTAGACACCCCCTTACTAGTTTTTCACAAAATATGTGAACAAGGCCTTTGGCATTGATCTGGGGCTTCACAGAGATGGCTACATTTCAAAGATAAAGAAGTTACCAACTGGGCTCCATGGTAACAGCTGGAAGGGGGAAAAATAAAGGGAAAAAAAAGCTCTCCTTCACCCAGGTGTCCTTGAAAAGTTAACTTGCCCAGAACAGAGGAATAAAACAGAAAAAAATCTGCTTTTTGTGAACTTCTGCAGGCTGTGAACTTCTGTGCCCCTTCCCTTATATGTTGGGTACAAAATTCTGAAACTACCTAAACGTGAGTTTCAGGGAATTAATTGATTATAACAGAAGTAATGCCCTCTGAATCCGGTTGCTAATAAAATGGAAAGTTTCCCTGTTTTTGGTAGTATCTTAGGTGCCGTGCCTTGTCCGTCTCTACAACAGTATAATTCTATAGACTTAAACATTGTTTATGTTTTCATGAAATTGTCAAGACGATGTGATTAAATGTGTAAAGGTGCAGATGTTTCCCAGAGTGCTTTATCATAATGCAGGTTCATTTGAAGTTCAAATAGGGGGGCATAAAACCCGGTTCCACTGAGAACATATATCCATCACTTTAGCCATCCTATTAGGAATAGGAGTTGCTGCAGGCGTGAGCACAAGAACCACTGCCTTGGTCCATGGGATACAACAAATGACACAATTAGAAGCAGCAATAGACCAAAACTTAAAGATATTAGAATCCTCCATCTTGGATTTCCAGGAATCTTTAACCTCTCTCTCTGAAGTTATTTTACAGAAAAGGCGAGGGTTGAACCTCCTCTTCATGAAAGAAGGGGGCCTTTGTTCTGCATTGATGGAGAATGTTGTGTTTTTGCCGACCATACTGGAGTTGTAAAAAAATCTAGGAATAAATTAAAAAGATGCCTTGAAGAGTGTCAATGAGAGAGAGAGGCCCAAAAAGTGTGGTTTGAGTCTTGGTTCACACAGTCCCCCTGGTTAACTACGCATTTATCAACCCTGGACAGTTCAATAATTATCCTCATATTATTGCTAACTATAAAACCCTGTTTGCTCAACCGTGTAATTTCTTTTTTCCAAGCTCAAATTGGATGAGTTAAACTTATGGTAATACCCCACTAGCAAACATAGAATGTGACACCCCGCAATGATCACTTTTATGATTAAAAGTAGCCAGAAGAAGAAGTGGGGAATGAAAGGTTAATTAAATAGGCACTTTTCACTTCCTTTTTTCCTGTATGCTTAACAAAACACTGTTGAAATCTTGAGAAATGTTTGCTAATCTTGTTCCCAGAATGTGCTGTCCCCAACTGACTAACTGCAGAATGTGCTCCCTCACTGGGTTGCATGCAAACTGTCCACTCGCCCTGACCTATCAATAAAGTTCCCTCCCTGCCGTCACCAAGGAAAGTGTATAAGCTCTGCTTAAGCTGTTCTAAGGGCTCTCTACTCTATTCAAGTGAGCTCTGAGCATCAGCATGCTGGACCCCCAATAAACACTGCGCTGTTGCATGAGATAGTCTCTAGGTGGTCTCTTCTTTCGACCTCATCCGACCTTTACTTGGATAATTAAATGTAGAAGAGAACATCCATTCAAAAAGGGATAGTCGGTAGGATTAGGAATATAGTTGGTAGGTTTAGGAAGAAGACTGTGTATAGGATTTGGAACAAAAGTTCCTTAGCAATAGGGTTTCGGTTAGAGAGTGAATGTAAATGTCAGCACATGTGAAGAGTCAGTCACAATGATGAACTGGAGAAAATATGTAGGAAATCAGATATCAATACACACATTATGAAATCAGGCAAAGTATAAAGTGAATGATAGGATTAGACATTAACAACAAGGTTGAGTTTCAATGTATAATCTTAGGAAGAAACAAATATGTAGTCAGCAATATGATTGACATTTGAGAGCATTAGGCAACCTGGACATGGATGTTTTTAGTAATCCAGGATCACTTTCCATTTAGGATTTGCTACAATCATAAGTTTGACCTTTGCATTTTGTGATCAGAATATTACAGTGATAAAATGTATATGTAGATCAGGTGACATGAGTATTTTTTCTAACATTTCTGGGAGCAATATTTTGAAGACGTATAAATTAGTGTTGGGGGTACACAGAGTTGTACCCTGTGTCTATGAATATAGAAGTAATGCATGAATTGACAATACTGTGAATAAATAATATAACTGTTTCCACTTTAAATCATGGATTGAATTGATATCTGAAAATATATAAGAAATCTTATATTGATATACAATCATTCATTCCAACGAGTTATGCATCTAATGGTAATATTAGGGTTATGTTTTATCATGAAAGGTGTGTGAATTTAGCTTCAAAAGTGATTATGGAAATGGAAAATTATGTGTTTGGAAAGAAGTCTCATGAAAAGACGAATCAAGAAACATAGAGGAATACATGTGTTCTGAAGCAGGAAGTGATTGTAAGTATAAAAAAAATCGTATAAATTTTCCAACTTGTGGATGAAATATATATCCTATGATGTGCAAAAACTGAAAAAAATAGTAATGTACCAGTGTTGAATGAAAATGAATGTCAAAATACATATCATGTCCCATAGGAATCTACTTGCATTGATGTTAAACTGGGTCAGTTACTGTAGAAACATTAGGATTTGAAAGGACCATTTACTAAAGTTAGTTTTCAGTACTAGGAATCAAATATATATTTCAGGTGGATGAATATATCTGAGCATAATCTTGTGAACATTTTATTATAAATCCACATTCATGACATGAATGAATTTAGGGAGTGTATATAAGACACATATATTTCATATTTTGAAAAATCAGGAGGGTGTAAAATATATATATATATATATATATGTATATCACAGATACATTAAAAAGTAGCAATATATAAATATATATGGGTATCAAAATTTATCTTGAAATATATATCATCCACAGATTAAAAAGTATTCATTTTAGTGAACATGGATTTATGTATAATGTTGTTCAACTAGGAACCTCACCCATAGGTGGAATTTTAAGATCCAAAAGCGTTTAGGAGGAGTGATCTCTTCTCACAATTTGTATCTGCAAAGTTAGCCACCTCACAAAAATGTACGTGTGATACCAGGTAGGATTCTATATGTGCATATAAAAATACATGTGCTGAATAGGCTCCAGAGAAATGGAGACAGAAATTCAGAAATAAGTTAACATTAAAAAGAATGGAGAACTATTTCAATTAACAATTGACTATATTTTTAACACCTACCATTTATCATGCAAATAACAAGTCCAACTATACACCATGCCTCCTCTGAACTGCTTGTGTTTCTATAATGTTTCGGTTACTTTCCTCCATTATATTAGGATTAGTAATCAGAGTCTAGTAGGGTGTGAGTTAGTGTCAGGGAATCAGTATATTGAATGGAAAATAGAAAAATGAATCCAATGTGTATGCAAATATGTGGTACACAAAAATCTTCCCACTCTCATCAAGAACAACACCTAGATATCACCTACGCCCCAAGTAAGACACAATTAGAGGAGAAGAGTTAGAAAATCCATGACTACATATCTGGAATGGAATACGATCAGGAGTTCACAACCTTGGAAGTGGTAGAGGAGTTTCCAAAAGTAAGGGACAGGGTAAACACTCCACAAACATGGACCTCTGCCTGCCTAAAGACTTCTTGAGAAACTTTCTCTGAGGTTGGGCACTTAAAACATATGTTGTTGTCAGGAGCTTTAGCTTCCTTTCTAGGGAGACCATCAAACTGGGTCTTCATCTCTGTGACCTTGTGGATATGGTTTCTTATTTTCCAATGAACATGAGGCAGCAGTGCTGAATTCTCTCTTTGTAGGTAAACTGTGGCCACGGGGGGCTAAGTGTATCCACATGTTGGCTGTGTATCCATTTGGTCATCCTCCACATTTCGTCGTGATTCTTGGTGCTGCACTGGGAATTTAATATTTGCTTCATGGAATACAAGGAGCTCAACTGGAACACAGTGCTGGAGGGAGTTCTGTCATGTGTGGTGGGTCAGGGTCAGCAGGAGAATGCACCAACCAGGTTTCTATCCCACACAGTTTGCCCCCTTGACCATAATAACCTGATTGTTAAGATTTCCCTTAAACCTCTACTTATAAAAAGATGCCTTTACATATAAGGGTCTGCTGGATGCACCATGTCAGCCACAAGCCATTTGAAAGTCAAAGGCAGATCCACAAGGCCCCACGACAGAAGTTTTATCACAAAACTGCACATCTCTGCTGTAGGTCCACTAATCAGCAGGCTTGAACTTACTGGCATCTCTGTTCTACACCATTTTCATGAAACCCAGTCAATCAAGGAACTGTCTGATACACTCATCGTCAGCAACAGTATATCCAAAGGTTCTCCTGTGCAACCTGGTCAAGGGAATTTTAAGAATTTCATGGTATTTATCTAGCCATTATTCAAGCATGAGGTTGGAGGCACTGTGGGTTTCAATTTTTTCAGGAAACATTAAATGGTGAGGAAGCTCATTTCAATGAAACCTCTGGAAAACTCTCACAGGCAAGTCTTCCCATGGAGTGGCCAAAAGGTCACCGAAATCCAGGACTATTGAGGTCTACAATGTGAGGTCCATGTGTGTTTTGACGCTCAAGTATGCCTGCCATGTGTTTTAGAAAAAATCATGTGATATCCAGGCTGTGATTCTCAGTGCTCTGTGGAAAGCCACCCTGGACGTAGATCTCAGTTTATAAGGGCGACTCTCATGTGTGGCCTGCGAAAATCCCAACACAATTCATGGCAATACTTCTCTGAGTTCAGTTCCAGAACTCAGTCTCTAAGTCCCCTTGAACTCACACCAGAGTTCAAGACCAGTTGGACCCAGTCATTTCTTCAAACCGCCACACAAATGACCAAAATTAAAACCTAAACACTCCCACAAGGCCCTCATGTTCTCCATATAGACACTCATCATAACCTCTGGCTGAATTTTTCCATGAGGGGTGCAGCCCAAGACAGTGACCAAAATGAGCACCTTTGGCCCTCATTTGCCTAAAGTCAGGGTGGCCTGGACACCATTCCTGTGAACCAGGAGTGATTAAATAGACCTGCCGTTAATACTGCTCTGCTTCTCCATTTTGAGGCCTACTGAATGTCAGGTATAGATTCTTTATGTGGTTTGGAGTCATGAGAAAACCCAAGCACTTCTGCATGGCTTTGAAGAACTCATTTGACCCAAAGGATCCCTATTCTCACTTGATGGAGTCAGGAACATCACAGAAGAAGGCTAGAGACTTCATCCACAATGACTGATCTTTTTGCCATTTTGGTTTTGGATGCACACATGGGATCTTTCTTTAGATCCATCAGGTGCTGAGAATCTAAGCTGGAGCCTCACACAGGGCCAAGTGGCTGATTCAGACACCTCCCTTTCCAAAGCAATTATGCCAAGAGCCACAGGTGATCCTCATTCATTTCCATTTGATAACTGTTTTTTTCAGTCTTCACAAAGGGGTGGCCAGAGGCAAATACCTTCCTGACATTCAGGGCAACTGAACAAAATGTAAGCAAAAGGCCCAAAGCAGGGTATCTCCACTGAGAGTTTCCTGGCCACACTGATATCTGAGTTTTTTGAGATGCTCGCCATGCCAATTCCTTCAGCTATTTAGTACATGGTCATGTCACAGTGATTGGAGGTGGTACATATCATGGATAAAAAACAATGAGCATATTCTGGCTAGTGGCCAGAATTCTGGAAGAAAACAGGAACTTAGGAAGGTTGGAGGTGTTTCCCATTGGTAAGGCAAGCCGCAGTCCTTTCATAAATTGGACAGGTTGATTGCTGGGAGGCATTCTACTACACAGGACATATTCATTGATGCATTCTCTTTTCTAATGTCTACAACCATGGACACAGTGGCATACACAGAAATAGAAACACTAACCATGTCAAAAGACTTATTAGAAACAGTCCATTCCAAAAGAAATAAATCACGTTTTTTCTACCTATTCTCAGAACATGAGACAAAACCACAAACTGACATCCACACACCCAGGCACCTCCTTCCCCCAAATAGGTTTGTGACTCTTCTGAGTGTCCTCTGACTGGTAGGCCATACGATGTTCCTCTGAAATGGCCTTTCCTGTCTCAGATCTGGTGTCATTCACCAACTCTGTGAAGTTGTCAGGAGGCAGTGGTGAGCCAACTCCAGTCTTGTCAGGAAAGGCCCCTCTTCAGAGCTTTCTTGGAATTTGGCCACCTTCACATGAAGAGGTACCTAGAAAGACTGATTCTATCCTTGGTAAATCCAAACAAGTGAGACCACTGGGACTTGGACGGGTAATGGCTTTGGGTGCCTGGCTTCCTGGATCCCAAATTCAGAGAATTCCATCACCAAGGAAGTAGGTGAGGTCACTTCCTTCAGGAACTGAATGAGGTCACTGACTTGGCCACCAATATGTCCTAACAGTTGCTTCCTAGGTTCTCATAAGATGGAGGCTTCCCCTACTTCTTGTGACACATTCACAAATTAGAATGGTATAGAAACCATAGGCACCTGGGAACAGCTCTCCACAAAGGCCTGGTTTGATCCGACTTCTCTACATTAAGAAGAGAGAGGCTGATTCAGAAACATCCCTTCATCCTGACTAGGTTGTTTGCCATGGAAGATGACTTTTCCTCTCTCAGGTCCTAAATAGCTGCCTAAATCTTCTCCATCGATCATTTCTGCATGGACTTTTGAGGTTCTCAGCAGGTGGAAGATCCCCTACCTTCCTGTATTGTAAGACCAACTCGGTCCCTCCTCTTCTGTAAAGTTAGATTGAAGGAACATTGTATGGTTAGGGTTAATAGCATGTTCGATTTTGGTTAGGAATCATTCTGCTGGATGAATAATGGTTTGGGAACCTCTGATACTTATAAGAATATAGACGTGAAATATAAGTACAAAAAAAGAAATCTAGGTAAGATTTGAAGCCCAGAAGGGCATTTGGCGATTGATTGGCATACTAAGCTTGAATTATGTTCTGCACCGAGGTCTCAGATAAATTCATTTACAATGGCATAGGTTGCTGTACCTCAGATGACTGAATTTAGAAGAGATCATCCAGTCCAAAAGGGATAGTCCATAGGATTAGGAAGATTGTCTGTAGGATTAGGAAGAAGAGTGAGTCTAGGAGTTGGACCAAAAGTTCTTTAGCAATAGGGTTTCAGTTAGAGAGTGAATGTAAATGTCAGCACATGTGAAGAGTCAGTCACAATGATGAACTGGGGAAAATATGTAGGAAAGAGAGTAAATATGTATCAATAGAGACATTAGGAAATCAGGCAACGTATAAAGTGAGTGATAGGATTAGATATTTTCAACAGGGTTGAGGTTGAATATATAATCTTAGGAAGAAACAATTATTTAGTCACCAATAGGATTGACATTTGAGCGCATTAGGGAACCTAGACATGGAGGTTTTTAGTAATCCATGCTCACTTTAAATTTAGGCTTTAGTACAATCATAAGTGTGACCTTTGCATTTTGTGTCAAGAATATTACTGTGGTAAAATATATATGTAGATCAGATGACATGAGTATTTCTTCCACCAACATGAGGAGCAATATTTTGAAAACTTATAAATTAGTATTGCGGATAAAATAGGCGTACCCTGTGTTGATGAATAAGAGATGATGCATGAATAGACCATATTGTGAATAAATTATATAACTGGTTCCAACTTTAAATAATGCATTGAAATTATATTTGAAAATATATAGTAAATCTTATATTGATATATATATACATTCATTCCAACCAGTTATACATCTAATGGTAATATTAGGGTTACGGTTTATCATGAAGAGTGTGTGAGTTTTGCTTCAAAAATGAGTATAGAATCGAAAATAATGTTTTTAGAAAGAAGTCTAGTGAAAAGACCACTAAAGAATCATAGAGGAATACATGTTTTCTGAAAGAGGAAGTGATTGAAAGTGAACCACATGCCTATAAATTTGTGAATTTGTGGATGAAAGGATATATCCTATGATGTCCATAAACTGAAGAAATAGTAATGTACCAGTGTGGAATAAAAATGAACTTAAAAATACATATCATGTCCCATAGGAATCTAACTGCATTGATGTTAAACTTGGTCAGTTACTATAGAAATATTAGGATATATAAGGACCATTCACTGAAGTTAGTTTTCAGTACTAGGAAACAAATATGAATGTCAGGTGGTTGAATATTTCTGAGAATAATCTGTTGAGAGCCACAGCCAAAGGAGCCCCAGCAAACTTGCAGCTGCCAGCAAACTTCTATTTGCCGGCTGATGATTGGCTCACAGCGGCCCCAGCATCATCTAGCTGATTTGCTTCTCAGTGGTGATGCTCATTGAGATGCTCAATGAGCGGTTTCCCCGACCTTTCAGACTGCCAGCGGATGATTGGCTCACAGCGGCCCCAGCAACATCTCGCTGATTGGCTCCTCTGTGGTGATGCACATTGGGCTGGTTCCCTTCCCTTTCAGACCATGGAACTGCTCATTGGGGGACTTTTTGGCTTCGCCCACGTGACCCATCCAATCGGCCTCAAGAGGAGGAGACTTGTGTTTGAGGGAGAGGCTTGTGGGAAGCCTGTGGTGGCAGTTGGGCTCTGACGGCTTTTCCTGAGGAGCTGTTTTGTTTGGTGTCATCTTGTTGGGTTGTATTATAGTAGAAATACGGGATCAGAAATTAGTAAAAAAAAAAAAAAACTGAAAGAGTGTTCAGTAAATTGTTAGAGGAAGGAGGCATCTCAGTAAAATCAAGAAAAGTCAGGGCATACGTTGATACAATACAAAAATGTAGCCCATGGCTTTTTCAGTAGGAGTTGTTAAATATATCACAATGGAACCATCATGGTGAAGATTTAAAAAGAATAGAAAAGAAAAGCCCAGGGACTCTGCCAGTTGGCACATTGCTATTGTGGACGTTTGTACCTTGTTTGCTTAGTGGAAAGCCTTCAGTTCAGACAATGGTAGAGAAAGGAGAAGACATATTGATTCAAGTAAAACAGAAGGTCTCTCAAGTTAGTCACATAGAGGAAAAAATTCAAGTAAAAGAAAAGGTCTCTCGAACTAGTCAGACAGAGGAAAAAAATCAAGTAAAAGAGAAGGCCTTTCAAGCCAGTCAGACAGAGGAAGAAAGTGTAAAACAGAAAAAGCCATCAGGGGGAAAGTTACAACAGGAGACTACTACTAACACCTTTCTATCACCAGAGGGTGTAAGTGTCCAACCAACAGCACAACCTCTACAGGAGACTGCTACTAACACCTTTCTATCACCAGAGGAAGTAAGTGTCCAACTAACAAGGCCACCTCCATATGCTGGGAGGCCCCCAACCCCCACAGTTGATAGTTGGAATCCTGAGACAAGATCTCAAATATTAACATGCCCAGTATTTGAGGCAGGAGGGCAGTGAGATTACCATGCTTTAAATTTCAAAACAGTGAAGCAGCTAATAGAGGCTGTAACAACCTATGGTCCTCAAGCACCCTTCACTGTAAGCATTATCAAATCCATTAACAACATGAACATGAAGCCAGCAGATTGGGCTAATATGTGTAAAGCTGTGCTAAATGGAGAAAATACCTGTTATGGAAGATTGCCAATGAGGAATTTTGCAAGGAGACGGCTAGGCAAAATGCAGCAGCTAGTTATCCTCAGAGAAATCTAGATATATTGTTAGGAAAGGGACCTTATGAGGATCAGCAGCAGCAATGTGCATATGATCCTGGTGTATATGCACAGATTGCTATAGATGCAATTAAGGCATGGAAGACTTTTCAAGGAAATGGAGGTTTACAAGGTCAGTTATCTAAGGTAATACAAGGAGCTAATGAACCTTATGCTGAATTTGTAGATAGGCTTATTCAAACAGCTACCAGAGTTTTTGGAAATACACAACAAGCAATGCCATTACTAAAACAACTGGCTTATGAGCAAGCGAATCGTTGGTGCAAAGATATCATTAGACCATGGAAACATGAAGATTTAAACACATATATTAAACTATGTAGAGACATTAAAGAACAAGAGCAAGTCGTGGAAGCTGCAGTAAAACAGGCTTTAGATGCCAGAGACATTAATGAACAAGGGCAAATTGTGGCAGCTGCAGTAAAACAGGCTTTAGATGCCAGGCCAAGAACATGCTACAATTGTGAAAAAACAGGACATTTTAAAAGGAATTGTCCCATAGGAGGAGGGTTTAACAAAACTAGGTATCAAAGGAGTAGAATACCAGGTATTTGTCCACGATGCCGTAGAGGGAGACTTTGGGCTAATGAATGCTGTTCTCAAACCACCATAGAGGGTACACCATTATCAAAAAACGAACAAGGACCAGGTGTTTATCCACAATATCGTGGACAAAAACATGGAGCTCCATTGCCAAAAAATGGACAATGGGGCTCAATTCTCCGGGGCCCAAAACCACAAATATACGCAGCACTGGAGAAACCCAGCAACCCCATCAGGGTAGTGCCCAGGACACATTGTCCATCAGATCCCTCATCAGACAAACCAGAGGGAGCGCAGGGTTAGACATCTGTGCCTCTGCCAGAGCAGTACTAACTGCAGAGATGGGAGTTCAATTCATTTCCACAGGGGTAAAAGGACCTCTTCCCAAAGGAACAGTAGGCTTATTATTGGGACGCAGATCTTCTACTCTAAAAGGACTTATGATAAGTCCTGGGGTAATTGATCTCGACTATGAAGGTGAAATAAAAATTATAGCCAGTTCTCCAAAGGGTATATCAGTAATTTCACCAGGAGATAGAATAGCACAGTTACTAATAATACCCAGCCTACGTGAAAAATTTTCCAGTCGTACTGTAGAAAGAGGTTCCAAGTGATTAGGCTCCACAGGTGTAGATTGGGCTACGCTTTCTTTAAATTTAGATTCTGGCCCCATGCTAAAACTAAATATTCAAGGGCATGAATTTAATGGGCTACTGGATACAGACGCAGACCTTAGCATCATCTCTCGTCAAGAATGGCCAAAACATTGGCCATTACAACAAGCCAGTCAAACGCTTCGAGGCCTAGGAGTAGCGTATAATCCCCATAGAAGTGCAATGGTATTAGATTGGAAGGATCCTGAAGGATGTGAAGGAACTCTACAGCCATATGTATTGGATCATCTTCCCGTAAATTTATGGGGACGAGATAGTCTCCTGGACTCATTGATATTTTTTTTCGGATTCGGTATTGCCAGTCAATCGGGTTTTGCCGGCTCCTCAGTCCTGGTCTCAGTGTTGGACGTCCATTGCCTGTCTTCATTGCCTTGTCTTGTCTGTGTCATGTTTCATTGCTTTAACTGTTTGTGTATCTTTCATTATGGGACAGAGCACTTCAATGCCTCTGTCCCTGATACTTGATCACTGGACCAAAGTCCGCTTAAGGGCTCAGAATCTTTGTTTTTCAGTAAAGCGCCGGATGTGGCAGACTCTCTGTGTTTCAGAATGGCCCACCTTTGGATTTGGATTACCCCTAGAAGGATCTTTCTACTTCCCACTAATTTAAAAAAGTCAGAGATATTGTCTTTCAGCCGGTGCTACATAGCCATCTGGATCAACAGCCATATATCTTAACTCTGCATATCTCCTCCTCCATGGGTGAAGCCTTTCCTTGTCACTGCCCCCACTCTGACTCCTTCCCCCAGGAACTCTCAAATCCTCTGATATTCCTCCTCCTACACCCTCTGTTCTCCCTGAGTCACCAGATTTCACTCTACTGGAGTCTCCTTCCCCTCCTTATCCCCTGCCCTTGTCCCCCAAAATCCAACACCCTCTAAGTGATTCCCCTGCTGCTGACTCAGCCTCTCCTCCATTGGAGGAAGCTATGCCGGCCCAGCGCCCTCCAGATAATTCCTTTGCGGAACCCACAGCACCTCTTCCCTTGGACGAAGCTGTACCATCTAAAGGAACTCGCTGGCGGTGAATGATTTAAAACCCTGGAACTCTTGGGATGCTCCCCCTCCATCCCTATGGGCCAATGATTGACGATGGCCACGGGGAAAAAATGCAAGCCTACCAGTATTAGCCTTTCTCCTCGTCAGACCTATATAACTTAAAAAAATTATAATCCCCCTTTTTCTGAGGACCCCACCAGGCTCTCAGGTCTGGTTGAGTCATTGATGTTTTCACACCAGCCTACTTCGGATGACTGCCAAAAACTCCTAGGGATTCTCTTCATGACAGAGGAACAACAGTGAATCCTCCAGGAAGCTAGAAAAAAAATCCCTCAAACAAGATCTGCGTCTGACACAACTTCCCAACATAATCAAAGGCGGCTTTCCCTTGAACCCACCCAACTGAGACCCCAAAATCTTTGAAGGTAGGGAGCATCTGTCCCCTTATCACCGGGCTCTAATAGTGTGTCTCCAAGCAGCCGCTAGCGACAAAGTAATTTGGCCAAGGTAAGAGAGATTATTCAAGGGCCTGATGATTCTCCCACTATGTTTCTAGAGAGAATTATGGAGGCATATTGGAGATATACTCCTTTTGATCCTCAGGCAGAGAATCAAAGGCATCTGTCACGATGGCCTTTATTGGGCAAACTGGCTTGGATATTAAAACAAAGTTACAAAGCTAGATTGATTACAAGATATGACTTTCAGAGATTTAGTCAGAGAAGCCAAGAACGTATACTATAAGAGAGAAACTGAGGAAGAGAAGGGAGCAAGGGGAGGATAAAATAAACAAAAGGCAGACTAAGGCGTTGACTAAGGTCCTGGTCACAAAAACAAATAGGCCAGAAATTAAGAAACAGGTAGACAAGAAGGGATAACATTGGCCCATGCCAGAGGCCACCCTGGCCTCAGATCAATGTGCCTACTCTAAAGAAAAAAGGACACTGGGCCAAAATTGCCCTAAAAAGCGACAGCCACACCAGCCAGCCATTCTGACTCTGGAGGATGACTAAGAAAGTCGGGGCTCAGATTCCCTCCCCAAGCTCAAGGTAACTTTTGAAGTGTTTCAAAAGTGATTATGGAAATCTAAAATAATGTGTTTGGAAAGAAGTCTCATGAAAAGATCAGTCAAGAAACATGGATGAATACATGTGTTCTGAAGCACGAAGTGAATGAAAGTCAGACAAATGCGTATAAATTTGCTAACTTGTGGATGAAATATATATCCTATGATGTGCATAAAGTGAATAAATAGTAATGTAGAAGTGTTGAATAAAATTGGACATCAAAATACACATCATGTCCCATAGTAATCTACTTGAATTGATGTTAAACAGGGTCAGTTACTGTAGAAATGTTAGGATATGTTTGCACCATTCAAAGAAGTTAGTTTTCAGTACTAGGAAACAAATATGTATTTCAGGTGGATGAATATTACTGAGAATAATCTTGTGAAAAGTTGATTAAAAATCCAAATACATCAATATGAATGAATTTAGGGAGTGCATAATAAGACACATGTTTTATATATATATATATATATATATATATATATATATATATATATATATATATATATATATATATATAAAATAGCAATATATATGCCAATTGAAATTCATCATGAAATATATATCATCATCATATCCAAAAATATTCATTTTAATGAATATGGATTTTTATATAAGTTTGTTCAAATAGGAAGCTCACCCATGGGTTGAATTTTCAGTTCCAACATTGTTTAGGAGGAGTGATCACTTCACACAATTTGTATGTGCCATGTCAGCCACCTCACGAGAATGTACGTGTGACACCAGGTAGGATTCTATATGTGCATATTAAAACACATGTGCTGAATAGGCTACTGAGAAAGGAAGACAGTAATTCATATATTTGTTAACTTTAAAAACACATGTGGAACTATTTCAATTAAAAATTGACTAGATTTATAACTCCTACCCTATATATTTCAAAAGGCATGTCCAAATATACACCATGCCTCCTCTGAAATGCTTGTATTTCTATTCTGTTTGGGTTATGTTTCTCCATCATATTAGGATTAGTAGTCAGAGTCTAGTAGGGAATGGGTTAGTGTCAGGGATTTAGTATTTCAAATATATGCTGCACAAAAATCTTCCCACTCTCATTCAGAACAATGCCTAGACATTACCCTCGTCCCAAGTAAGACACAATTAGAGGAGAAGAGTTAAAAATTCTGTGAATACATATCTGGAAATGAATATTCTCATGAGTTCACAACCTTGGAGGTCGTAGAGGAGTTTCCAAAAGTATGGGACAGGGTAAGCACTCCACAAACATGGAGCTCTGCTGCCCTAAAGACTTCTTGAGAAACTGCCTCTGAGGTTGGGCACTTGAAATATATGTTTTCGTAAGGAGCTTTCTTTGTACTGAGACCATCAAAGCTGGGTGTGCATCTATGCGACCTGGAGGACATGGTTTCATATTTTCCAATGAACATGAGGCAGCAGTGCTGAATTCTCTCTATGTAGGTAAACTGTGTCCACTGGGGCCTAAGTGTCTCTGCGTGTGGACTGTGAAGCCATTTGGTCATCCTCTACTTTTCCTGGTGTTTCTTGCTGCTGCACTGGGAGTTTGGTATTTGCTTATGAAGTAAAAAAAGATCACCTGGGACACAGTGCTTGAGGGAGTTCTGTCACGTGTGGTGGGTCAGGGTCTGCAAGAGAATATACCAACAATGCTTCTATTCCACAAAGCTTTTCCCCTTGACCATAGCAACATAATTCTCAACATTTCCCTGAAACCTCTCTATATAACAAGATGCCGTTACATATAAGGGTCTGGTGGTTGTACCATGTCAGTCACAAGGCATTTCGGAGCCAATGGAAGATCAACATGGCCCCACCACAGATGTTTCATCACACACCCCCCCTCCACTGCTCTAGGCCCACTACTCAGCAGGCTCCAATTTACTGGAAACTCTGTTCTACACCATTTTGATGAAACCTAGTCAATCAAGGCGCTGTCTGGTATACTCATGATCAGCAACCGGTTTTCCAAATTTTCTACAGTGCCACCTGGTCATGGAAATTTCAATAATTTTATTGTATTTATCTAGACATTTTTCACGGATGAAGTTGGAGGCACTGTGGATTTCAATTCGTACAGGAACCATTAAATGATGAGAAACCTCATTTCAATGAAAGCTCTGTAGAACTGTTACAGACAAGGCTTCCCAGGGAGTGGCCAAAATGTCACATAAAATCAGACCCATTGAGGTCTACAATGTGAGGTCCATGTGTGTTTTGACTGTCACCCGTGCCTGCCAAGTCTTTCAGAAAAAAAAAAAATCATGTGATATCCTGGCTGAGATTCCCAGTGCTCTGTGGAAAGCCACCCTGGGCCTAGATCTCAGTTTCCAAGGGAGACTCTCATGCGTGCCCTCCTAGAATCCCAACACAATTCATGGCACAAGTTCTCTGAGATCAGATCCAGAATGCACTCTCTAAGTGTAATCACACCAGAGTTCAAGCCCATGTGGACCCAGGCATCTCCTTTAACTGCCACACAATGACCACAATTAAAACCAAAACACTCCCACATGGCCCTCATCTGTTTCCATATAGATACTCATCATAACCTCTGGCTGGAGGTTTTCATGAGGGGCGCAGTCCAAGACAGTGTCCAAAATAAGCTCCCTTGCCCCTCATTTGCCTAAAGTCAGGGTGGCCTGGACATACTTCCTGTGAACCAGGAGTGATCAAATAGGTATGCCGTTAATACTGCAGCGCTTCTTCAATTTGAGGCCTACTGAGTTAGAGGTATAGATTGTTTATGTGAATTAGAGTCATGGGAAAACCCAAGCACCTCTGCAGGGCTTTGAAGAACTCAATTGACACAAAGGATCCCTATTCTCACTTGATAGAGGTCAGGAACCTCACAGAGGAAAGCGAGACTTTATCCACAATGACTGGTCTATTTGCCATTTTGGTTTTAGATGCACACATGGGATCTTTCTTTAGATCCATCTGGTGCTGAGAATCTAAGCCACAAACTCACACAGGGCCAAGATGCTAATTCAGACACATCCCTTTCCAAAGCAATTAAGCAAAGAGCCACAGGTGATGCCCATTCATTTCCATTTGAAAACTGTTTACTTCAGGCTTCACAAAGGGGTGGCCAGAGCAAGAACTTCCTGACATTCAGTTCAACAGAACAATATATAAGCAAAATGCCCAAAGCAGGGTTTTTCCACTGAGAATTTCCTGGTCACACTGATATCTGAGTTTTTTGAGATGCTCGCCATTCCCTTCAGCTATCCAGTACATGACCATGTCACAGAGCTTGGAGGTGGTACATATGTTAGACACAAAACCATGAGCCTATCCAGGAGAGTGAACAGAATTCATGAAGAAACCTGGAAATTAGGAATGTAGTAGGTTATGCCCATCTTTAAGTAAAGCAGCAATCCATTCATAAATTGGGCAGGATGAAATGGGAAGCTTTCTACTAGACAGGACACATCCATTGATGCACTCTCTTTTCTAATGTCTACAACCACGGACACCATGGGATACACAGACATAGAAACACTCGCCTTTTCAAACGACTTACGAGAAACAGTTCACTCCAAACCATACAAACCACCTTTCCTTCCTATTCTCACAACATGAGACAAAATCACAAACTCACAACCACACCCACAAAGGCACCTCCTTACCCTAAGTAGGTCTGTGACTCTATGGAGTGTCCTCTGACTGGTGGGCCACACAATGTTCCCCCAAAATGTCCTGTCCTGTCTCAAATATGGTCTCCTTGGCCAACTCTATGAAGTTGTCAGGAGCCAGCGGTGGGCCACTACCTGCTTTTTCAGGAAAGGCCCCTCTTCAGAGCTGTCCTGGCTTTTGGCCATTCTAACATCAGTATGTACAAAGAAAGACTGACTCTGTCCTTGGTAATTCCAAACAAGTGAACCCACTGGGACTGGTACTGGGACTGGCTCTGTGTGCCTGGCTTCCAGGATCCCAAGTTCAGAGAGTTCCATCACCAAGGGAGTAAGGTGAGGTCACTTCCTTCAGGAACTGAATTAGGTCACTGCCTTGGCAACCACTTTATCCTAACAGTTGCTTCCAAGTGTCTCATTAAATGGAGGCTTCCCCTACTTCCTGTGAAACATTCACAAGTTAGAATGGTATATCAACCATAGGAACCCGGTAATAGCTCTCCACACAGGCCTGGTTTGGTCCATCTCCTCTACATTGAGAAGAGAGGTTCTGATTCAGACACATCCCGTCATCCTGACCAGGTATTTTGCCATGGAAGATTACTTTTGCTTTCTCAGGTCCTCCATAGCTGACTACATATTCTCCAGGGATCATTTCTGCATTGAACTTGTGGTTCTAAACAGGTGAAAGATCCCCTACATTCCTGTATTGTAAGACCAACTCTGTCCCTGCTCTTCATTAAATTTACATTGAGGGAACAGTGTATTATTAGGGTTAATAAAATGTTTGATTTGGGTTAGAAATCATTCTGCTGGATGTATAATGGTACTGGGAACCTGGGATATTTTTAAAATTATAGAGGTGAAATATATAAATGAAAAAAGGAAGTCTAGGTAATTTTGCAGCCCAGAGAGGCAATGGGCCCTTCATTGGGATACTTAGCTTTGATTTATGTTGTGCACAGATATCTCAGATAAATCGATATGCAATGGCATAGGACCTTGTACCTTGGATGATTAAAATTCGAAGAGAACATCCAGTCAAAAAGGGATAGTCGGTAGGATTAGATAGATATTCGGTAGGTTAACAAAGAAGAGTGAGCATAGGATTTGGAACAAAAGTTCTTTAGCAATAGGGTTTGGGTTAAAGTGTGAAAGTAAATATCAGCACACTTGAAGGGTCAGTCACAATGATGAACAGGGGAAAATATGTAGGAAAGCAGATATCAATAGAGATATTACAAAATCAACAAGTGGGCCAAGGACCTTAACAGACACTTCTCAGAAGAAGACATACAATCAATTAATAAGTACATGAAAAAATTCTCACCTTCTCTAGCAGTCAGAGAAATGCAAATCAAAACCACCCTAAGATACCATCTCACTCCAGTAAGATTGGCAGCCATTAGGATGTCAAACAATAATAAGTGGTGGCAAGGATGTGGGGAAAAGGGTACACTTGTACATTGCTGGTGTTACTGCAAAATGGTGCGGCCATTATGGAAAGCAGTATGGAGATTCCTGGAAAAGCTGGGAATGGAACCACAATTTGACCCAGCTATCGCCCTCCTTGGACTATTCCCTGAGGACCATAAAAGAGAATGCTATAGGGATACTGCCACATCAATGATCATAGCAGCACAATTCACAATAGCCAGACTGTGGAACCAACTTAGATGCCCTTCAATAGATGAATGGATAAAAAAATGTGGCATCTATACACAATGGAGTATTATGCAGCACTAACAAATGACAAAATCATGGAATTTGCAGGGAAATGGATGGCATTAGAGCAGATTATGCTAAGTGAAGCTAGCCAATCCTTAAAAAACAAATGCCAAATGTCTTCTTTGATTTAAGGAGAGCAACTAAGAACTGAACAGAGGGAAAGAGCATGAGGAAAATATTAACATTAAACTGAGAAAAGTGATGGGAGGGAAAGGGAGAGAGAAGGGAAATTGCATGGAAACGGAAGGAAACCCTCATCGTTATTCGAAATCACATATACAAGGTTGTGAGGGGAAAGGGGGGGAAGGGAGAGAACGGAACAATAACAGATGAGGTAGAGAGGGAAAATGAAAGGGGAGGGGAGGGGCGATAGTAGGGGATAGGAAAGTCAGCAGAATACAACAGTCACTAATATGGCATTATGTAAACATTGTGAATATGTAACTGATGTGATTCTGCAATCTGTATTTGGGGTAAAAATGGAAATGCATAACTCACTTGAATCAAATTTATGAAAGATGAAAAAAATAAAAATTTTAAAAAGTACTAAATTGGCTCATCCTAACATTAAAAAAAGAGATATTACAAAATCAGGCAAAGTATATAGTGAATGATATGATTAGATATTTTCAACAGGGTTGATTTTGAATATATAATCTTAGGAAGAAACAAATATGTAGTCACCAATAGGATTGATATTTGAGAGCATTAGGCAACCTGAACATGGAAGTAATCCATGTTCACTTTCCATTTAGGCTTTAGTACAATAATAAGTGTGAACTTTGCATTTTGTGTCCAGAATATTACTGTGATAAAATGTATATGTAGATTAGGTGACATCAGTATTTCTTTCACCATTTCTGTGAGTAATATTTTGAAGACATATACATAAGTATTGGTTGTACAAAAACCTGTACCCTGTGTCTATGAATATACAGATAATGCATGAATAGACCATACTGTGAATAAATAGTATAGCTGGTTCCACTTTAAATAATGGATTGAATTGATATTCACAAAGGAGTGGTCTGAGGCAAAAACCTTCCTGAAATTCAGGGCAACAGAACAATAGGTAAACAAAACGCACAAAGCAGGGTTTCTCCACTGAGACTTTCCTGGTCACACTGATATCTGAGTTTTCCTAGATGCTCGCCTTTCCCTTCAGCTATCCAGTACATAGCCATATCACATAGCTTGGAGGTAGTACATATCTTGGTCACAAAACAATGAGGCAATTCTGGAGAGTGTCCAGAATTCAGGATGTAAACAGAAACTTTGGAAGATAGCAGGTTTTGCCCTTCAATAAGGAAAGCCGCAGTCCATTAATAAATCGGGCAGGATGAATGTTGCGAAGCTTTCTCCTAGACAGGACACATCCATTGATGCATTTTCTTTTCTAATGTCTACAACCACGGACAGAGTTGGATACACAGACATAGAAGCACTCGCCTTGTCAAAGGACTTACTAGAAACAGTCCACGCCAATTCAAACAAACAGCCTTTCTTACATTTTCTCAGAACATGAGAAAAAAACCATACACACACCTACACCCACAAAGGCACCTCCTTTGTGGAGTGTCCTCTGAATGGTGGGCCATGCTATATTCGCCAAAAATGGCCTGTTGTATCTCAAATCTGGTCTCCTTGGCCAACTCTGTGCAGTTGTCAGGAGCCAGCGGTGAACCAATACCTGCTTTCTCAGGAAAGGCCTTTCTTCAGAGCTTTCCTGGCATTTGGCCATCCTCACATCTGTTGGTACTAAGAAAGACTGACTCTGTCCTTGGTAAATTGAAACAAGTGAGACCACAGGGACTGGGACTGCAACTGGCTCTGGGTGCCTCTCTTCCTGGATCCCAAGTTCAGAGAGTTCCATCACCAAGGAAGTGAAGTGAGGTCACTTCCTTCAGGAACTGAATGAGGTCACTGCCTTGGCAACCTCTTTGTCCTAACAGTTACTTCTAAGGGTCCCATGAGATGGAGTCTGTCCCTACTTTCTGTCACACTTTCACAAGTTAGAATGGTATATCAACCATTGGCACCTGGGAAGAGCTCTCCACACAGGCCTGATTTGGTCCATCTTCTCTACATTTAGAAGATAGAGGTTGATTCAGACACATCCATTCATCCTGATCAGGTTGTTTACCATAAAAGATGACTTTTCCTCTCTCAGGTTCTTCATAGCTGCCTACATCTTCTCCAGGGATCATTTCTGCATGGACCTTTGATGTTCTCAGAAGGTGGAAGATCCCCTACATTCCTGTATTGTAAGACTAACTCTGTCCCTCCTCTTTTGTAAAGTTAGATTGAGGGAAGAGTGTATGTTTAGGGTTAATAACATGTTTGATTTGGGTTAGGAATCTCTCTGCTGCATGAATAATGGTATTGGGAACCTGTGATATTTACAAGAATATATAGGTGAAATGTAAGTATGAAAACAGAAATCTAGGTAAGATTCGAAGTCAGAAGGGCATTGGGTCCTTGAGTGGGATTCTTAGGTTTGAATTATGTTCTGCATATATGTCTCCGAAAATTGAAATACAGTGGTTTAGGACCTTATACCTTGGATGATTAATTGTCGAAGAGAACATCGAGTCAAAAAGCAATAATCAGTAAGATTAGGAAGATAGTCAGTAGGTTTAGAAATAAAAGTGAGTATAGGTTTTAGACCAAAATTTCTTTAGCAATAGGGTCTCGGGTAGACATTGAATGTAAATGTCAGCATATGTGAAGTGTCAGACACAATGATGAACTGCGGAATATATGTAGGAAAGCAGATATCAATAGAGATATAAGGAAATCAGGCAAAGTATAAACTGAGTGATAGAATTAGACATTTTCAACAGGCTTGAAGTTGAATATATAATCTTAGAAAGAAACAAATATGTAGTCACCAATAGGATTTACATTTGAGAGCATTAGGCAACCTGGACATGGTTGTTTTTAGTAATTCATGCTCACTTTCCATTTAGGCTTTGATACAATCATGAGTGTGACCTTTGTTTTTTTGTGTCCAGAATATTACTGTGATAAAAAAAAGAAATATATATATATATACACACACACATATATAGATAGATAAGGTGACATGAATATTTCTTCTACCATTTCTGGGAGCAATGTTTTGAAGAGGTATAAATTAGTATTGGGGGAACAAATAGGTGTACACTGTGTCTATGAATATAGAGATAATGCATTAATAGACCATACTGTAAATAAATAACATACCTGGTTCCAACTTTAATAATGGATTGAATTGAAATGTGAAAATGTACAGGAAATCTTATATTGATATACACACATTCATTCCAACCACTTATACATCTAATGGTAATATTAATGTTATGGTTTATCTTGAAGAGTGTGTGGGTTTAGCTTCAAAATTGATTATGGAAATCGAAAATAATGTGTTTGGATAGAAGTCTCATGAAAAGACCAGTCAAGTAACATGGAGGAATACATGTGTTATGAAGCAGAAAGTGATTAAAAGTGAAACAAATTCCTATAAATTTGTGAACTTGTGAATGAAATATATATCCTATGATGTGCAAAAACTGAAGAAATAGTAATGTACCAGTGTTGAATTAAAATGAACGTCAAAATAGACATCATGTCCCCTAGGAATCTATTTGCATTGATGTTAAACTGGGTCAGTTACTGCAGAAATATTAGGATTTGTAAGCACCATTGATTGAAGTTAGTTTTCAGCACTGGGAAACAAATATGTATTTCAGGTAGATGATTATTTCTGAGAATAATCTTGTGAAATGTTGATTATAAATCCACATACATGAACATGAATGAATTTATGGAGTGTATATAAGACACATATATTTCATATTTTATAAAATCTGTAGAGTGTGTATATATATATATATATATATATATATATATATATATATATATACAAAAACCCACAAAAATTCATTAAAAAGTATCAATATATATATGCCAATCGTAATTCATCATGTAATATATATCATCCACAGAAGCAAAAATATTTATTTTACTAAACATGGGTTTATGTATAATATTGTTCTAATAGGAAGCTCACCCATAGTTTGAATTTTCAGTTCCAACAGCGTTTAGGAGCACTGATCGCTTCTTACAATTTGTTTCTGCCAAGTCAGCCAACTCATAAAAGTATACGTGTGATACCAAGTAGGAATCTATATGTGCATATAAAAAGTACAAGTGCTGAGTAGGCTACAGAGAAAGGGAGACAGGAATTCACATATTTGTTAACTTTAAAAACGCATGGAGAGAGCTGGGGATGTGGCTCAAGTGGTAGCGTGCTCGGCTGGCATGCGTGCGGCATGGGTTCGATTCTCAGCACCACGTGAAAACAAAGATGTTGTGTCCGCCGATAACTAAAAAATAAATATTATAGAATTCTCTCTCTCCTCTCTCACTCTCTCTTTAAAAAAAAAACACATGGAGGACTATTTCAATTAAAAATTGAGTAGATTTATAAAACCGACCCTTTATCATGCAAGAGGGAAGTCCAACTATACACCATGCTTCCTCTGAACTGCTTGTATTTTCATTCTTTTGGGGTATTTTTCTCCATCATATTAGGATTAGTAGTCAGAGTCTAGTAGGGTATGAGTTAGTGTCAGGGATTCAGTATTTCGAATGGAAAATTGGAAAATGGATCAATGTGTATGCAAATGTGTACTACAAAAAAATTTTCCCACTCTCATTCAGAAAAATGCCTTGACATTACCTTCACCCCAAGTAAGACACAATTAGAGGAGAAGAATTAGAAAATCTTTGAATACATATCTGAAATTGAAAATGCTTAGGGTTTACAACCTTGGAGATTGTAGAGGAGTTTCCAAAAGTAAGGGACAGTGTAAAAACTCTACAAACATGGAGATTTGCCTGCCTAAAGACGTCTGGAGAAACTGCCTCTAGGTTGGGCACTTGAAATATATGTTGCTGTCAGGAGCTTTAGCTTCCTTTCTAGTGAGACCATCAAAGCTGGGTCTTCATCTCTGTGATCTGGAGGACATGGTTTATAATTTTCCAATAAACATGAAGCAGCAGTGCTGAATTCTTGCTTTGTAGGTAATCTGTGGCCACTGGGGGCTAAGTGTCTCCCCATTTGGACTGTGAAGCCATTTCATCATCCTCCACTTTTCATAATGTTTCTTCCTGCTGCACTCGGAGTTTGGTATTTGCTTCACGAAATACAAGGAGTTCAACTGGGACACAGTGCTGCAGCGAGTTCTGTCACGTGTGGTGGATCAGGGTCTGCAGAAGAATGCACCAACAGGGCTTGTATACCACATAGGATGCCCCCTTGACCATAGCAACCTGATTCTGAACATTGCCCTGAAACCTCTCCATATAACAAGTTGCCTTTACATATAAGGGTCTGAACGCTGCACCATGTCAGTCACAAGCCATTTGGAAGCCAATGGCAGATCCACATGGCCCCACCTCAGATGTTTTATCACACATTTGCTCACCACTGCTCTAGGCCCACTACTCAGCAGGATCCAAATTACTGAGATCTCTGTTTTACACCATTTTCATCAAAACCAGTCAATCAAGGCACTGTCTGGTACACTCGTGATCAGCAACAGGACATCCAAAGGTTCTTCATTGCCACCTGGTCATTGGAATTTCAAAAATTTCATGGTATTTATCTAGCAAATTTTCAATTATGAAGTTGGAAGCACTATGGCTTTCAAATCATTCAGGAATCATTCAATGGTGAGGAAGCTCATTTCAATGAAAACTTTGGAGAACTCTCACAGGCAAGGCTTCCCAAAGAGTGGCCTAAAGGTCACATGAATCCAGGCCCGTCGAGGTCTACAATTGAGGTCCATGTGTGTTTTGACTAGCAAATATGGCTTCCAAGTCTTTCAGAATAAAATAATGTGATATCCTGGCTGAGATTCCCAGTGCTCTGTGGAAAGCCACCCTAGGACTAGATCTCAGTTTCCAACGGAGACTCTCATGTGTGGCCTCCTAAATTCCCAACACAATTCATGGCAATACTTCTTTGATGATTGATCCAGAACTCAGTGTTTAAGGGGAATGACACCAGAGTTCAAGCCCAGGTGGATCCAGTCATCTCTTCCAACTGCCACATGAATGACTACAATTAAAACCCAAACACTCCCACATGGTCCTTACCTTCTTCCATATAGACACTCATCATTACCTCTGGCTAGAGTTTTTCATGTGGGACGCATCCCAAGAGAGTGTCCAAAATAATCTTCCTTGCCCCTCATTTGCCTAAAGTCAGGGTGGCATCGTCACCCTTCCTGTGAACCTGGAGTGATCCAATAGGCCTGCCATGAATACTACTCTGCTTCTTCAATTTGAGTCCTACTGACTCTCAGGGATAGATTCTTTAAGTTATTTGGAGTCACAAGAAAACACAAGCACCTCTGCAGTTCTTCAAAGAACTCATTTGACTTAAAGAATCCCTATTCTCACTTGACAGAGGTCAGAATCCTAACAGAGGAAGGCAAGAGACTCATCAACAATGACAGATTTTTGGCCATTTTGGTTTTGATTGCACACATGGAATCTATCCTTAGATCCATCATGTGCTGAGAATCTAAGCCACAACCTCATACAGGGCCAAGAGGCTGATTTAGACACATCCTTTTACAAGCAATTAAGCAAAGAACCACAGGTGATGCCCATTCATTTCCATTTGAAAATTGTTTTCTTCAGGCTTCACAAAGGGGTGGCCTGAGGCAAAGACCTTCCTGACATTCAGGACAACAGAACCATAGGTAAGCAAATGAACCAAAGCAGGATTTCTCCACTGAAAATTTACTGGTCACACTGATATCTGAGTTTTCTAAGATGTTCCCATTCTCTACAGCTATCAAGTATATAGACATGTCTCAGAGCTTGGAGGTGGTACATATCTTGGAAACAAAACCATGAGCCTATTCTGGAGAGTGGCCAGAATTCAGGAAGAAAACAGGAACTTAGGAATTTAGTAGGTGTTGCCCATCCATAAGGCAAACCACAGTCCATTCTTTAATTAGGCAGGATGAATGCTGGGAAGTTTTCTACTAGACAGGACACATCCTTTGATGCCTTCTCTTTTCTAATGTCTACAACCACGGACACAGTGGGATACTCAGACATAGAAACAGTAGCCTTGTTAAACGACTTACTAGAAACAGGCCACTCCAACCCAAACAAACAGCCTTTCCTACCTATTCTCAGAACATGAGAGAAAACCACAATCTCACTCCACACCCACAAAGGCACCTCCTTAACCCAAGTAGGTCTGTGACTATCCGGAGTGTCCTCTAACTGGTGGGCCATACTATGTTCCCCTGAAATGGCCTGCCCTTTCTCAGATCTGGTCTCCTTGGCCAACTCTGTGAAGTTGTCAGGAGCCAGCGGTGAACCAATACCTGCTTTCTCAGGAAAGGCCCCTCTTCAGAGATATTCTGCCATTTGACAATCCTCATATCAGTCAGTACCAAGGAAGACTGACTCTGTCCTTGGTAAATCCAAACAAGTGAGACCACTGGGACTGGGACTGGGACTGGCTCTGGGTGCCTGGCTTCCTGCATCACAATTTCAGAGTTTTTGATGACCAAGGAAGAGAGGTGAGGTCACTTCCTTCAGGAACTGAATGAGGTCACTACCTTGGCCACCACTTTGTCCTAACAGTTGCTTCGAAAGGTCCCATGAAATGGAGGCTGCCCCTACTTCCTTTGACACTTTCACAAGTTAGAATGGTATATCAACCATAGGCACCTGGGAACAGCTCTCCACACAGGCATGGTTTGATCACTTCTCTACATTAAGAAAGGAGAGGCTGATTCAAACACATCTCTTCATACTGACCCGGTTGTTTGCCATGGAATATGACTTTTTCCCTCTTAGGTCCTTCATAGCTGCCTGCAACTTCTTAAGGGTATAATTTCTGCATGGTCCTTTGATGTTCTCAGCAGGTGGGAGATCCCCTACATTACTGTATTGTAAGACAAACTCTGTCTCGGCTCTTCTGTAAAGTTAGTTTGAGGGAACAATGTATGGTTAGGCTTAATAACATGTTTGATTTGAGTTAGGAATCATTCTGCTTAATGAATAATGGTATTGGGAACTTGCGATATTTACAAGAATATATTGGTGAAATATAAGTTTGAAAACAGAAGTCTAGATAAGATTTGAATCCAGGAAGGGCATTGGGCTGTTGATTGGGATACTAAGCTTTGAATTATGTTCTGCAAAGATGTCTCAGATAAATCAATATACAATGGCATAGGACCTTGTGCCTTGGATGATTGATTGTCGAAGTGATCATCCAGTCAAAAAGGGATAGTCTTTAGGATTAGGAAGATAGTTGGTATGTTAGAAAAAAGAGTAATATAGGATTTGGACCAAAAGTTCTTTAGCAATAGGGTTTCGGATAGAGAGTGAATGTAAATGTCAGCACATGTGAAGAGTCAGTCACAATGATGAACTGGGGAAAATATGTAGGAAAGCAGATATCAATAGACATTAGGAAATCAGACAAAATATAAAGTGACTGATAGGATTAGTCATTTTCAACAGGGTTGAGGTTGAATATATTATCTTAAGAAGAAACAAATATGTAGTCACCAATAGGATTGATTTGAGAGCATTAGGCAACCTGGACATGGATGTGTTTAGTAATCCATGCTCACTTTACATTTAGGCTTTGGTGAAAGGTTAATAAAATAGGTACTTGTTACTTACTGTTTTTCTGTATGCTTAACAAAACACTGTTGAAGTCTTGAGGACTGTTTGCTAATCTTGTTTCCAGAATGTGCTGTCCCCAACTGCCAAACTGCAAATGTATACCCTCACCCGTTTGCACGCAAACCACCCACTTGCCCTGACCCATCAATAAACTTCCCTCCCTGCCCTCTCCAAGGAAAGCATATAAGCTCTGCTTAAGCTGTTCTCATTGCTCTCTGCTCTATTCAAGTGAGCTCTGAGCCCCAGAATGCTGGACCCATAATAAACCATTTACTGTTGAAGGAGACATTCTCTTGGTGGTCTCTTCCTCCGATGCTTGCCCGACCTTTACATCTGGAGGCACCAGCAAGATCCGACAGCGGCGGATGAAAGATCCCCAAAGGGCTCCTTTCAGGGTAAGTAAGGGAACTCTTTTTGGTTTTAGGTTTCAGGTTAGGGCTTGGCAAAATGGCTATGGGTGATGAGCGTGAGCTCTCTTTGACAGAGGCTGACATACGTGTCACAGAGCCACAGGCCACGTCCCTGGGGGATGCCCCAGAGGACTCAGGAAATCGAGGAACAATAGTCTCCTTGACTCAGTGATATTTTGCTTCGGATTCGGTATTGCCAGCCCATCAGGTTTTGCCGGCTACTCAGGCCTGGCCTCAGTATTGGACGTCCAATGCCTGACTTTATTGTCTTGTCTTGTCAGTGTAGTGTGTCGTTGCTTTCACTGTTTGTGTATCTCTCATTTTGGGACAGAGAACTTCAACACCTCTCTTCCTGACCCTTGATCACTGGAACAAAGTCTGCTTAAGGGCCCAGAATCTTTCTTTTTCAGTAAATTGCTGGACCTGGCAGACCCTCTGTGCCTCAGAATGACCCACCTTTGGAGTTGGATAGCCCCTAGAAACATCTACGTCCCACTAATTCGAAAAGTCAGAGATTTTGTATTTCAACCGGGGCCACATGGACATCCAGATCAACAGCCATATATCTCAACTTTGCAGGACCTCTGCAAATCTCCTCCTCCATGGGTGAAGCTTTTCCTTGTCTCTGCCCCCGCTCCTACTCCTTCCACCATGATTCTATCTCTCAAACCCTCTGCTCCTCCTCCTCCACCCTCTCTTCTCCCTGAGTCTCAAGACTCTACTGGACTCTCCTCACCTTCTTATCCGCTGCCCTCGTCCACCAACCCCCAACAACCTCTAAGTGATTTCCCTGCTGCTGACTCAGCCTCTCCGCCACTGGAGGAAGCTAGGCCAGCCCAGCGCCCACCAAATGACTCCCCCTTGTCACACACACAGCCTCTCCTTCCCTGGAGGAAGCTGGCCTGGCAAAAAGAACTCAAAGAACTCCCTGGCGTTTTCAAACCTGCCTACTTGGGATGACTGCCAACAAATCCTAGGGATTCTCTTCATGACAGAGGAATGAGAGAGAAACTTCCTGGAAGCTAGAAAAAAAAATATCCTCGGACCAGATGGGTGACCAACACAACTTCCCAACATAATCAAAGCCGGCTTCCCCTTGAACTTACCCAACTGGGACCCCGACACCTTTGAAGGTAGGGAGCATCTGTCCACTTATTGCCGGGCCCTAATAGTGGGTTTCCAACTGGCCGCTAGGCAACCAAATAATTTGGCCAAGGTAAGAGAGATTATTCAAGGGCCTGATGAACATCCCTCTATGTTTCTAGAGAGAATTATGGAGGCATATAGGAGATATACTCCTTTCGATCTTCAGGCAGAGGATCAAAAGACGTATGCCATGATGGCCTTCATTGGGCAAGCTGATCTGGATATTAAAAGAAAGTTACAATACTTAGATGGATTACAAGATATGACTTTGAGAGATTTAGTCAGAGTAGCCGAGAAAGTATCCTATAAGAGAGAAACAGAGAGAACGAAAGGGAGCAAAGGGAGGATGAGAGATGAAAAAGACAGATTAAGGTATTAACTAATGTC
Organism: Callospermophilus lateralis; assembly: GCF_048772815.1. Classification (NCBI taxonomy): domain Eukaryota; kingdom Metazoa; phylum Chordata; class Mammalia; order Rodentia; family Sciuridae; genus Callospermophilus; species Callospermophilus lateralis. The sequence continues at coordinate 128,920 of NW_027513353.1, read as the reverse complement.
CTGGTCACAACAATAAATAGGCCAGAAATTAAGAACCAGGGAGACAAGAAGTGATACCTGGGTCCCCTCCAGAGGCCACCCTTGGCCTCAGATCAATGTGCCTACTGTAAAGAAAAAGGACACTGAGCCAAAGAGTGCCCTAGAAAGAGAAAGCCACGCCAGACAGCCTTTCTGACTCTGGAGGTTGACTAAGAATGTCGGGGCTCAGATCCCTTCCCCGAGCTCAGGGTAACTTTTGAAGTTAAGGGGACCCCATAAACTTTGAAGTGGATACAGCAGCAGTATACTCAGCCCTTAAGGCCCCACTGGGCCCTCTATCAAATAAAAGATCTCTAGTTCAAAGGGCTAACAGCAGTAAATATCAGACTTAGACAACTAAGAGGACCATGGACATGGGGAAAGACAAAATCCAACATTCCTTCCTAGTAATCCCAGAATGCCTGGCCCCATTGATGGGCAGAGATCTGCTCAGTAAGCTCCGGGCCAAAACAACTTTTAACCCCGAAGGCCCCAAAATGAAATTTCTAAATCCTTCATTAAAAACTCCTATAGTCATGGCTTTATAAATGTCAGTCGAAGATGAACATCCACTTTTCACACACCCCAAGACTGATCAAACAGGCAAGCTACCCCAGAAATGGATAACAGATTACCCAGATGCCTGGGCAAAATTGTTGGTTTAGGCCTAGCCATGAAACAACCTCCAAGAACAGTGGAGTTAAAAACCTCAGCCTCCCCAATCAATGTCAAACAACATCCTCTGAGCAAAAAAGGTAAAGATGGGATAAGGCCCCATATTCAGAAATATCTGGCCTTAGGGTCCTAAGGCCCTGTCAATCGGCCTGGAACACTCCCCTGCTACCGGTAAAAAATCCAGGAACTGGGGACTATCCCCCATACAAGACCTAAGAGAGATCAACAACAGAGTGCAGGACATTCACCCCATGGTAAATAATTCGTACAATCTGCTTATCACTCTGAACCCTGAGTAGAAATGGTATGGACATAAAGATGCTATCTATTGCATGCCTCTGCATAAAGACAGTCAGTTGCTGTTTGCTTTTGAGTGGGTAGACCCAGAAACCGGAACGTATGGTAAACTAACATGGACTAGACTCCCACAGGGGTTCAAAAACTCCCCCACTCTCTTTGATGAAGCCCTCCACAGAGATGTCAACAACTTCAGAACTATGCACCCTGAAGTCACCCAGCTTCAATACGTGGATGACCTGCTACTGCAGCCAACACCAAGAAAAACTGTGAATCTGGGAACCAAGCACTATTATATAAGCTTGCTCAACTCGGGTATAGAGCTTCTTCCAAAAAACTCCAAATTTGCCAGCAAGAAGTAGTCTTCCTGGGCTATTCCCTTAGGGGTGGTAAACGATGGCTCACTGAGCCCAGAAAACAAACGGTTGTGCAGATACACCCCCCCAGCAGCAGACAACACAGAGAGTTTCTTGGGACTACTGGGTTTTGCAGGTTATGGATTCCTGTGTTTGCGTCCTTAACTTCTCCTTTATACCCGCTGTTAAAGGGAGATGCCCAATTCCAATGGACCCCTGAGCACCAGCAAGCTTTTGATAACATCTAACAACACTGGCACTGAACTCCTCAAGTTCACTGAGCCAAGCCTGCAATTTCAGAAATCCCTACACTACGTTAAAAATGTACATCAATTCACACACCTTGGTTCAAAGAAACTGCAGGCATTCCTGAAGGATCAAGAACAGAGTTTTCCACTAACCGACTCACAGCGAAAGGACATAACTGAACGGGTAACAAAACCCTGTCCGTTCTGTCAATAGGTTAATGCTTACCCTTCCAAGCTTCCTGCAAAAAAGCACCTATGAACAACCAGACCAGGACAATTCTGGGAAGTGGACTTTACTGAAATTAAGCCAGCGAGGTATGGACTTCAATATCTCCTAGTGTTTGTAGATATATTTTCAGGATGGATTGAAGCCTTCCACACAAAAAAAGGCACAAATGGTGGTAAAAAATCCTGAAAGATATTTTTCCATGATACGGCCTACCTAAGGGTATATTGTCTGATAATGGACCGGCGTTCATGGCCCAGGTAAGTAAGGGGTTAGCCAGGACCCTGGGAATAAATTGGAAGTTACATTGTGCTTATAGACCCCAGAGCTCAGGACAGGTTAAAAAAAATTAATAGAACCATTAAAGAGACCTTAACGAAATTAAGCTTAGAGAGGACATCAAAGGTTGGACTATGCTCCTGCCTTATGCACTGTTTCATGCAAGAAATACTCCCTCTGTTTCTTTGAGTAACCTCACCTCCTATGAAATTCTCTATGGGGCCCCTCCTCCAGTAAGAACCTAACCCCAACTCTAAGACCTACCGATCCCTTCCACACCCCCTTGCTTGACAAACTTAAAGCTCTTGAAATAACTCAGCGATACCTGTCAAACCAGCTGGCCACTGCCTACCAACCTGGTGAAGAGGAGACTCCACATCGATATCAAATAAGAGACTTCGTCTACATAAGATGACTTCAGGTGTCATCCCTGGAACCCCGATGGACAGGACCATACCAGGTGCTACTTATAAAACCTACAGTGGTAAAGGTAGACGGAATCACTTCCTGGATCCTAATTCTCATCTCAAGCCTGCGCCCTGTCCAGACTCTGGCTTGAAAGTGGAAAAGACTGGTAACCCTTCAAATTGCATATTGTCCATGTGGATAAGGCTATAGACTCTCCCATTGGCCACCACTAGTCCTAACCATCATCAGCCCATTCAGCAGCGATGGCTGATCACAAATTCTATTAGACAAGAAGTATGGTCTGTCTTGCAGACAGCCCCCTTAGGGACCTGGTGGCCATCTCTCCACCCAGATATTTGTCAGCTGAGTATACGTCTTTCCAATTGGGATATCTCTGATGAAGAGGATCCCATTAAAATTCCATTAAATTTCTTCCGTACCATAGATAATGGAAACAGACATTATGGATGTAGGGACACGCAAGCCTGATGCAGGTTGGCTAGCCTAGATTACTATGTTTGCCCGGTGGACTATCAAAGCCACAAACAACCACGGCTGTGTGGGGAAAAAGCCGTCTTCTTCCGTAAGTCATGGGGATGTGAGCATACAGGGGCTGCCTGGTGGAACCCAAACTCCTCATCAAATTCAGTTCACAGCATTGGCCATATTACCAATTAGACAACCAAAACCGATGGCCCACAGAGGGGTGTCTAGATCCTCAAATTCTGTGTGACTTTTTCAACTTCGGCAAGTGCTCAAAAGGATGGAAGAAAATTCCCCTATGTGTATGCCTTTTCCCTCCTTTGCTCACATCATGAACAATGTTTCTCCAATAGATTCTTCTGCTCCAGACTCTCTGCTGTCACTCTCACATCAACAACCTGATTTCTCCCCTCCAATTACTAGATCAAAAACCCAAACCTCCGCTGGTTCTCAGACCATTGCCCCCTTGCTGAGGTAGCAGGTACTGAGGTACCCTTCCACCCACTCACTCCTCTCTTCTCCTGTCAGTGCCCACACCGGGTCCCACCAGGTCCTCTTACCAGCTAACCCAAAGCTCAAACCAGCTGAGGAGTGCCCTCAGACGCCTATCCAAGTTGTAATGAAAATGGCCTTTAAAGTTGCTTTGTCATCACTAAAAACAGGTTACTAAGAATTTAATGTCCCTCACAGGCTTTTTGGGATACTCACTCCTGTTTTCCCATCTGCTCTACCTGTTCTACTGCTCACGTTTTGTTGCCAGGAAAATCCCAAACCCTTTTCCCATTATTCTTTTATATCTCTTTTTCCTCATTCTCAGAACCACAGAACTGCTCTCACCCCCCGCCTTCCCCGTCTTCCCCTCTGTACCAGGCTCACAGAAAAATCTTAAATGGCCTTCTCCAGAAGTCTTCATCGTGGCTGACTTTAGGACTTTCAGCAACAAAGTCCCTATAAAAGAGTTCAGTGTACATAAACTTCCTCTTTTCGTGTTGCTCTGTTATACTTGGCCACTGGCTGGAAAAATCAGCACTTCTAAGCTAGACACCCCCTTACTAGTTTTTCACAAAATATGTGAACAAGGCCTCTGGCCTTGAGCTGAGGCTTCCAGAGATGGCTACATTTCCAAGATAAAGAAGTTACCAACTGGGCTCCATGGTAACAGCTGGCAGGGAGAAAATAAAAGAGAAGAAAAAAGCTCTCCCCCTCCCAGATGTCCTTAAAAAGTTATCTTTCCCAGAGAAGAGGAAAATAAAAACAGAACCAAAAACTGCTTTTTGTGAACTTCTGCAGACTGTAAATTTCTGAGTCTTTTCTCTTACATGTTGGGTACAAAATTCTGAAACTACCTAAACTTGGAATTCAGGGGATTAATTGATTACAATAGAAGCAATGCCCTCTATATCTGGTTGCAACCAAATAGGACTGTTTCCCTGTCTTTGGTGCTATCTTAGGTGCCTTGCCTTGTCCATACCTACAGCAGTATAATTCTATATACTTAAACATTGTTTATTCATAGAATTATCAACAGATGTGATTAATTATGTAATGGTGCAGATGTTTCCCTGAGTGCTCTATCATGAGGCAGGATCATTTAAATTTCAAATAGGGGGGCATACAACCCGGTTCTGCTGGCAACCTGTATCTTTCATTTTAGCCATCCTATGAGGAATAGTAGTTGCTGCAGAGGTGGGCACAGGTACCACTGCCCTAATCCATGGGACACAACAAATGACCCAATTAGAAGCAGCAATACACCAAAACTTAAAGATATTAAAAAACCACCATCACAGCTTTACAAGAATCTTTAACCTCTCTCTCTGAAGTTGTTTTACAGAACAGACGAGGGTTCGACCTCCTCTTCATGAGAGAAGGGGCCTTTGTCCTGCATTGAGGGAAGAATGTTGTTATTATGCCTACCATACTGGAGTTGTAAAAGAATCTATGATTAAATTAAGAAGACGCATTGAAGAGCATCAACAAGAGAGAGAGGCCCAAAAAGGGTGGTTTGAGTCTTGGTTCACAGAGTCCCCCTGGTTAACTACGCTTTTATCAGCCCTGGCCGGTCCCTTAATAATCCTCACATTATTGCTAACTGTAGGACCCTGTTTGCTCAACCGTGTAGTTTCCTTTCTCCAAGCTCAAATTGGACAAGTTAAACTTATGGTAATCAGAAATCAATATATCACACTAGCAGACATAAAATGTGACATCCCCAATGATCACTATTATGATTTAATGTAACCAAAAGAAAGTGGGGAATGAAAGGTAAATAAAATAGGTAATTGTCACTTCCAGTTTTACGGTATGCTTAACAAAACACTGTTGATATCTTGAGAACTGTTTGCTAATCTTGTTCCCTGAATGTGCTGTACCAACTGCAAAACTGCAGAATGTACTCCCTCACCCATTTGCACGCAAACTACCCACTCGCCGTGACTCATCAATAATCTTCCCTCCCTGCCCTCTCCAAGGAAAGTATATAAGCTCTGCTTAAGCTGTTCTCAGGGCTCTCTCCTCTATTCAAGGGAGCTCTGAGCCCCAGCATGCTGGACCCCCATAAACTTTTGGCTGTTGCATTAGACAGTCCCTGGTAGTCTCTTCCTCCGATGCTCGCCTGACATTTGCATTGGTAAAATAATAAGTGTGACCATTGCTTCTGTGTCCAAATGTACAAATTAATATTGGGGGTACAAATAGGTGTACCCTGTGATATGAATATAGAGATAATGCATGAATAGGCAATACTGTGAATAAATAATAAAATGGGTTACAAATTTAATAATGGATTCAATTGGTATCTGAAAATATACAGGAAATCTTATATTGATACACATACATTCATTCCAACCAGTTATACATCTAAACGTTATATTAGGATTATGGTTTGTCATGAAAAGTGTGTGAGTTTTGCTTCAAAACTGATTATGAAAGTTGAAAATAATTTGTTTGGAAAGAAGTCTCATGAAAAGACCAGACAAGAAACCTGGAGGAATCCATGTGTTCTGAAGCAGGAAGTTATTGAAAGTGAAACAAATGCCTATAAGTTTGCTAATTTGTGGATGAAATATATATCCTATGATGTGCATAAATTGAAGAAATAGTAATGTACCAGTGTTGAATAAAAATGAACGTCAATATACACATCATGTCCCATAGTAATCTACTTGCATTGATGTTAAACTGGGTCAGTTACTGTACAAATATTAGTATTTGTATGCAACATTAACTGAAGTTAGTTTTCAGTACTGGAAACAAATATGTATTTCATGTGGATGAATATTTCTGAGAATAATCTTGTGAATACTTGATTATAAATCCATATACATGAACATGAATGAATTTGGGGAGTGTATATAAGACACATATATTTCATATTTTGAAAAATCTGGAGAATATATATATATATATATATATATATATATATATATATATATATATATATATAAACACACACAGAGACATTAAATTACCAATATATATGCCAATCGAAATTTATCATGAAATATATATCATCCACAGATGCAAAAATATTTCTTTTACTGAACATGGATTTATGTTTAATGTTGTTCTACTAGGAAGCTCACCCATAGGTTGAATTTTAAGATCCAACAGGGTTTAGGAGGAGTGATCTCTTCTCATAATTTGTATCTGCCAAGTCAGCCACCTCACAAGAATGTACATGTGATACCAGGTAGGATTCTATATGTGCATATAAAATTACATGTTCTGAATAGGCTACAGAGAAAGGGAGACAGGAATTTATATATTTATTAACTTTAAAAACACAAGGAGAACTATTTCAATTAAAAATTAACTAGATTTATAACACCTACCCTTCATAATGCAAATGGCAAGTCCAACTATACACCATGCCTTTTTTGAACTGCTTGTATTTCTATTCTGTTTGGGTTAGTTTTCTCCATCATATTAGGATTAGCAGTCAGAGTCTAGTAGTTTATGAGTTACTCTCAGGGATTAAGTATTTTGAATGGAAAATTGGAAAATGAATCTAATGTGTATGCATATATGTGCTACACAAAAATTTTCCCACTCTCATCCACAACAATGCCTTGACATTAACTTCGTCCCAAGTAAGACACAATTAGAGGAGAAAAGTTAGAAAATCTGTGAATGCATATGTGGAATGTAATATACTCAGGAGTTCACAACCTTGGAAGTGGTAGAGCAGTTTCCAAAAGTAAGGCACATGGTAAACACTCCACAAACATGGAGCTCTGCTGGCCTAAAGACTTCTTGATAAACTGCCTCTGAGGTTGGGCACTTGAAATATATGTTGTTGTCAGTAGCTTTAGCTTACTTTCTAGTGAGACCATCAAAGCTGGGTCTGCATCTATGTGACCTGGAGGACATTGTTTCTAATTTTCCAATGAACATGAGGCAGCAGTGTGAATACTCTCTTTGTAGTTAAACTATGGCCACTGGGAGCTAAGTGACTCACCGTGTGAACTGTGAAGCCATTTGGTCCTCCTCCACTTTTCGTGGTGGTTCTTGCTGCTGCACTGGGACTTTGGTATTTTCTTCATGAAATACAAGGAGATCAACTGGGACACAGTGCTGGAGGGAGTTCTGTCACATGTGGAGTTCACGGTCTGCATGTGAATGCACCAACCAGGATTTTATCCCACATGGGTTGCCCCTTTGTCCATAGCAACCTGATTCTGAACATTGCCTTGAAATCTCCCTATATAAAAAGATGCTTTTACATGGAAGGTTCTGCTGGCTGTACCATGTCAGTCACAAGCCATTTGGAAGCAAATGGCAGATCCACATAGCCCCACCACACATGTTTTATCACACACCTTCACACCACTGCTATAGGCCCACTAATTTGCAGGTTCCAACTTACTGGCATCTCAGTTCTACACAATTTTCATGAAACCCAGTCAGTCAAGGCACTGTCTGATACACTCATGATCAGCAATAGGACATCCAAGGTTCTCCAGTGCCACCTGGTCATGGGAATTTCAAAAATTTCATGGTATTTATCTAGCCATTTTTCGAGGATGAAGTTGGAGGAACTTTGGGTTTCAAAAACCATTAAATGTTGAGGAAGCTCATTTCAATGAAACTCTGGAGAACTCTCATAGGCAAGGCCTCCCAAAGAGTGGACAAAAGGTCACATGAAGCCAGTCCAATTGAAGTCTACAATGTGAGGTACATGTGTGTTTTAACTCTCAACTATGGCTGCCAAGACTTTAAGAAGAAAATCATGGATTATCTTGGCTGAGATTCCCAGTGCTCTGTGGCCTTGATCTAAGTTTATAAGGGCTACTTTCATGCGTGGCCTCCTAAAATCCCAACAAAACTCATGGCAATTCTTCTCTGAGGTCAGTTCCAGAACTCAGTCTCTATGTGGATTCACACCAGAGTTCAAGCCCAGGTGGACCCAGTGATTTCTTCCAATCGCCACACAAATGACCAAAATTTAAACGAAAACACTCCCATATGGCCCTCATCTTTTCCACATAGACACTCATCATAACCTCTAGCTGGAGGTTTCTATGAGGGGCGTTGGACAAGACAGTGTCCAAAATAAGCTCCCTTGCCCGTCATTTGCCTAAAGTCAGGGTGGCCTGGAAACCCTTCCTGTGAACCAGGAGTGATCAAATAGGCCTACCATTATTACTGTTCCACTTCTCCAATTTGAGGCCTACTGACTGTGGGGTTTAGATTCTTCATGTGGATTGGGGTCATGAGAAAACCCAAGCACCAATGGGCTAGACTCTGAAGGGCTTTGAAGAACTCATTTGACCCAAAGGATTCCTATTCTCACCTTATGGAGGTCAGGAAACTTACAGAGGAAGGCGAGAGACTTCATCCATAATGAATGCTCTTTTGGCCATTTTGGTTTTGGATGCACACATGGCATCTTTCTTTAGATCCATCAGGTGCTGAGAATCTAAGCCACAGCCTCACACAGGGCCAACACGCTGATTCAGACACATCCCTTTCGAAATCAATTACTCAAAGAGGGACAGGTGATGCCCATTCATTTGCATTAGAGAACTGTTTTATTCAGGCTTCACAACGGGGTGGCCTTGGCAAAGACCTTCCTGACATTTAGTGCTATAGAACAATAGGTAAGCAAAAGTCCCAAAGCAGGGTTTCTCCACTGAGACTTTTCCTGGTAACACTGATATCTGAGTTTTCTGAGATTCTTGCCATTCCCTTCAGCTATCCAGTACATGGCCAAGTCACAGAGCTTGGAGGTGGTACCTATCTTGGTCACAAAATCATGAGCCTATTCTGGAGAGTGGCCAGAATTCAGGAAGAAAACAGGAACTTAGGAAGATTGCAGGTCTTGCCCACAAATAAGGCAATCCACTGTCCTTTTATAAATTGGGCAGCGTGAATGTTGGGAAGCTTTCTCCTAGACAGGACACATCCATTGATGCATTTTCTTTTGTAATGTCTACACCCACGGACAAAGTGGGATACACAGACATAGAAACACTTGCCTTGTCAAATGACTTAATAGAAACAGTCCACTCCAAAACAAACAAACCAACTTTCCTACGTATTCTCAGAACATGAGACAAACCCACAAACCCACACTCATTCCCACAAATGCACCTCCTTCCCCCAAGAAGGTCTGTTACTAACCGGAGTGTCCTCTGCCTGGTGAGCCATTCTTTGTTCACCCGAAATGGCCTGTCTGTTCTCAAATCTGGACTCCTTGGCCCACTCTGTGAAGTTGTCAGGAGCCAGCTTTGAGCCGCCACTACCTGCTTTCTCAGGAAAGACACCTCTTCAGATTTTTTCTGGCATTTGGCCATCTTCACATCTGTAGGTACCAAGAAAGACTGACTCTTTCCATGATAAATCCAAACAAGTGAGATCTCTGTGACTGTTACTGGGCCTGGCCCTGGGTGCCTGGTTTCCGGGATCCCAAGTTCAGAGAGTTCCATCACAAAGAAGTGAGGTAGGTCACTTCCTTCATGAACTGAATGAGCTCACAGCCTTGGCAAACACTTTGTCCTAACAGTTTCTTCCTAGGGTCCCATGAGATGGAGGCTGCCCCTACTTCCTGTGACACTTTCACAAGTTAGAATGGTATATCAACCATAGGTACTGGGGGAGAGATCTCCACACAGGCTTGGTTTTGTCCATTTTGTCTACATTAAAATGCGAGAGGCTTATTCAGACACATCTCTTCATCCTGACAAGGTTATTTGCCATGGAAAACGACTTTTGGTCTCTCAGGTCCTTCATAGCATTCTATATCCTCTTCAGGGATAATTTCTGCATGGTTCTTTGAGATTCTCAGCAGGTGGAAGATCCCCTATATTCCTGTATTGTAAGACCAACTCTATCCCTGCACTGCTGTAAAGTTAGATTGAGGGAACAGTGTATGGTTAGTGTTAATATCATGTTCTATTTGGGTTAGGAATCATTCTGCTGGATGAATAATGGTATTGGGAACCTGAGATATTTACAAGAATATATAGGTGAAATATAAGTATGGAAACAGAAATCTAGGGAAGACTTGAAGCCAAGTAGGACATTGGGCCCTTGAGTAGCATACTTTGCTTTGAATTATATTCTGCACAGTTGTCTCAGATACATCGATATACAAAGAAATAGGATCTTATACACTGGATGATTGAATAACATACAGAATATCCAATAAAAAAGAGATAGTCTGTAGGATTAGCAAGATAGTCAGTAGATTTAGAAAGAAGAGTTAGTATAGCATTTGTACCAAAAGTTCTTTACAAATAAGGTTTTGGGTAGAGAGTGAATGTAAATGTCAGCACAATGACGAATTGGGGAAAATATGTAGGAAAGCAGATATAAATAGAGACATTAGGAAGTCAGTAAAAGTATAAAGTGTGTAATTTGTTTAGACATTTTCAACGGTTTGAGTCTGAATATATAATCTTAGGCAGAAACTAATATGTTGTCACAGATTGGATTGACTTTTGAGAGCATTAGGTAACCAGGACATGGATGTTTTTTATTAATCCATGCTCACTTTTTATTTAGGCTTTGGTAAAATCATAAGTGTGACCTTTGCATTTTGTGTCCAGAATATTATTGTGATAAAATGTATATGTAGATCAGGTGACATGAGTATTCCTTCCACCATTTCTGGGAGCACTATTTTGAAGAAATATAAATTAGTATTGGGGGTACAAAGGGGTATACCCTGTGTCATAGAATATATTGATAATGCATCAATTGACCATCATGTGAATAAATAATATAACTGGTTCCACTTTAAATAATGGATTGAATTGATATCTGAAAATATAAAAGAAATCTCACATTGATATACAATCATTCACTGCAACCAGTTATACATCTAATGGTAATATTATGGTTGTGGTTTATCCTGAAAGGTGTGTGAGTTTTGTTTCAAAAGTGATTATGGAAATAAAAAATAATGTGTTTGGAAAGAAGTCTCATGAAAAGAATAGTCAAGAAACCTGTAAGAATACATGTGTTCTCAAGCAGGAAGTGATTGAACATTATATATCATACTATATATAATGTGCATAAACTGCAGAAATAGTAATGTACTGGTGATGAATAAAAATGAACATCAAAATACACATCATGTCCCATAGGAATCTACTTGCATTGATGTTAATCTGGGTCAGTTACTGTAGAAATATTAGGATTTTTATGCACCATTCACTGAAGTTACTTTTCAGTACTAGGAAAAAAGTATGTATTTAAGTTGGATGAATATTTCTGAGAACAATCTTGTGAAAATTTGATTATAAATCCACATAAATCACAAAACATTATAAACACAAAAGTCACATGGACATTAAAATGTAGCAATATATATGCCAATTTAAATCCATCTTGAAATATATATCATCCACTGATCCAAAAGTGTTTATTTAATGAACTTGAATTTATGTATAATGTTGTTCAGCTAGGAAGCTCCCCCATAGATTGAATTTTCTGTTCCAACAGTGTTTAGGATTAGTGATCTCCTAAATGTGTATGCAAATATGTGCTACACAAAAATCTTCCCACTCTCATCCAGAACAATGATGAGTAAAACACAGGTGGAGAACAAGAGTTAGAAAATCTGTGAATAGATATCTGGAATGTAAAATGGTCAGGAGTTCACAACCTTGCAGGTTGTAGAGGAGATTCCAAAAGTAAAGGACAGGCTTGATAGACCCAACCTGATCTTTTATTAGAATTGGGAGCTATCTTGCCAGAAAGCCGTGAAAAGATAATTTGGGGCTTTACTATAAATTACTGCAAATTCTGAACCTGCTTGGAATGCGTGCCCGTGCCTTGAACTCATCCATGCCTGGCTCTCTGACCAGATAACAGTGCTCTCTGAAACATTAGTGACACCTAATAAATATTGGCCTTCCCAGGCCAGACAACGACCCTCTCTGAGTCTCTAATGGTCCTCATAATTTCTGATGTTGGGGCCAGCAAAAAAAAATGTAAACTACCATTAGTGTGATGCTTTCAAAGTTCTGTTATCTGTAACCCCCTTTTTGTGTAACTTTCTGGGCTATATAGCTGGGCTGTAGGAAAGGTGGTGTTGCTGTCTTGTTCCCGCCATTTTTGGAGGGAGAGGCAGCCTGGCCGGTTTTAATAATAAGCTTGCCTTAATTTGATTTTAATTGGAGTCAGTGGTCTTTTCTTGCATCCTAGTCCAACATTTTGGAGTTCCCCAGTGAGATGACCCTGCCCGACCAGATCACAAGGGCAGACTGCTGAAAATTCTGAAGCTGGCCTTCCCTCCAGGGCTACGGGTTGGGGAGCCACTCTAGGGGGTGCACAACTTGAGATGTTCCAAGGCCTTGGAGTGAGCCGTCGGTCTGGGGAGCACTGCAGTGAACCACCGCACTGAAACTATTAGCAAGCACCTGGTGGAGGAGGCCTCCATAGGTAAGTGGCACCTTGATAACATCTTATATCTGGTTAAGGGAGATCTCTTCTAATGACAGAGAGGTGGCCTGGGGAGGCTCACATACACTCCTGTCCAGGACAGTAATGAGAATCGTTCTGTCCTCTGTTCCGTTCTGTAGGGAATTCCTTTCAAGGTTAGAGAGGTGCCGAGGGACACGCACGTGCTCCTACCCCAGAGCTTTAGCAAGACGTTGAATTGCTCCTCTGTTTTTCTGTTTTGGCACCGGGATTCTGTTTTTTTTTTTTTTTTTTTGTGTGTGTGTGTGTTTTGTTCTGTGTTCTATATGTTTTTTTTTTTTTGTTTTTTTGTTTTTGTGCATTTTGTTTTGTGATTTCTGTGATAAAATCTTAAGGATATTGAACGTGAAAATGGGTAACAAAGCAAGTAAGCCTGACACCCCTTTGGACTGTGTTTTAAGGAACTGTGATGAACTTTACCACCATTTGTTAAGCAGAATGAGAGAAGCCCCTAGCTGGCTGCCTGGAGCACACCCAGTGCAGATGGCAATGCCTGCTGGGGAATGAAGAACTGAGTATCTCCCAGCATCTGCCAAAGCCCTGTTTCTTCAGGGAATTCCCTCCTTCGTTCCCTGCACTGTAAGGATAATGCCGCCTCTGTCTTCTTAAAAAAAGAGAAAAACAAAAAGGGGACACTAAATGCAGTAAAGTCACCATGGAGACACTTTATTTTACATTTCAGGTTGCTCCTCTGTGAAAACATTTGGTCCCCTTGTGGGGACATCTGTGGTGCCACTGGGGAAGGAGATTTTTCTCTTATTTGCTCTGTTTTAAAGGGTTCTGTCTGTCAGCCATTGTCTGGAGTTCATTTCTGCCTGTCTTGTGCCTTTTTTCTGGCCCTTTTAGACATGTGCAATAATGTGTTAATATTATAAATTGTTTCTTGGAAATGATCTTAGCTGAATTTGTATCTAAATGATGATGTTTCATTGTACCAATCTGGTATCTGAATGGGTTTTTGAAGCATTTCACAATCTTGCAGTTAAAAGTCGGGTTTAGGTAATTGTTTAGTTTATGGTTTCAGATAATTCATGCCAGAGAACATAAATACTTAGGATGGAAAACTAAAGAACTCTACTTCCAAGTTGGCAAGTAACTTCCCAATCATTCAGTCTTTTTTTCACCAATTTTAAATTAGGTAGCCTGGGAAAATGTCACTGTGTGTACCAGTGCATTAATTTGGACAAGGATACTAAATCATAGTATGATATCTGTTGACAAAACAACTTGTAAAGATATAAAATTTTGTGAATTGTATCTTAAACTTGTATCATAATTTTCAACATCCTAACCTGAAAATAATGGTTAAAATACATTAGGCCTAAGGTTTCTTCTCAGAATAGCCATTTTTTCCTGCTTCTTCCAGACCTCAGCCAGGGATTATTTTGAAATGCAAATGAAAGAAGCCTGTAAGCTTAGTAGGAGACTTATTTGAGGCCTAAGGAAAAAAAAAAGTAAATTGTATGGTATTTACTTATTACTGGCCAGTCATTTTTTCTAGGACTCATATTTTTTCCTTAGATTCTTTATTTATTTTTTGAGCTCATGATTTTGCTCCTACAGACCTAGGTTAATGTTTTTCTGATCAGTAATATCTTTGACCAACTGTGGAATTTTTAAATCATTGCAGTGGAGATTTCACCTGTGAAAAGCTACAAGGCCTTCACTTTTATTATGTGTGCACAATTTGTTATGTGTTGTATGTCTATATATGTATACGTATGTCCGTATATCATATATATGATACACAAATTAACATATATAAGGAGCACTCATATTAAAAAGCACTCATAAAAACAATTTTAAAAAGTGGATCGAAAGATCTTTAATTCACGTGATTTAAATGTTTCAATTTAAATTGGGTAAACTGATAAATATAAATTTCTTTAAATTTAAGCTTACAAGTTTTTCTAGGTGTTCAAAAATCTAATAAAGTATTAATGTCTACAAAAGGTCTAATATGCCTATGTTCCAGGACTTTTCTTTCAATCAAAAAAATGGCTTACACTGTTCAAAACATTTGTCTAATATTTTGATAAATAAGTAAAGTAAATTTGATATGGGATTACTCATTCATGAGTACTTTTGTTTGATATCTGATTGATATACTAAGGTCTGTATAAGTTTGTACTAAAGTCTGTATAAGATTGTAAAAATCAGTCATGTGTTAAAGAGACAAAAATTTCTTAAACATAAGTTTACCCATAACATTTAGTTTATTAAGATTTAAATTTTCTAGAGCAGGCAACCATAAAAATTAAACAACTGTTTAATTAAGAACTGTTATTTTAGAGCACTGTACTGCCATTTCTTTAAAAGCTAAACTTGGTTAATGTAGAAACATCAATGTAATTGTGATGCTATTAATGTGCTCATATCTTCCAGTTATAAAACTCTATAAGGTAGAAACTTTAAAAGAGCATTATATCAAGCAGGTGTTCTGAAGTTGTATGGTAAATAAAATATATATTGGGGATTTATTTACCTGTTATCAATAATATATGTAAAGTTTTATGTTACTTTTTACATTGTGGAACAATTTAAATGTATTTTTAAGTTAATGAGACCCTAATCTATGTAAAGGTTAAAATCTTTCAGCCGTACTTTAATTCATGTTTTAAATGTGATATCATATGGTGTGAGCGGTTCATGTAACCTCAAAAATTTATGTAAACTTTGTAAAATGATTTTTAAAAAACAAAGATCAGCTTTAGAACTAAAGCATTTAAGGTTTATAAGGAGCCCTGCTTACCTGAGATAAGACTCTGTGTCCCATCTTACTACAAGTGAGAATGACTACGAAAGCAGTAGGTCAGATTTTATTTCATTTAAAGTTATGTTCAAATTTTTTTTTCTGTCAAGATTACTAGGATCTCAAAAAGATGATATAATATATAACTCACCCAAAAAATTCAGGGTAGCTATTACATGAACTAAGTATTTTTACTCTAGTTAAAAAAATTTTATTTTTTAATTTCCTTATAAGTGATCTAAAGATTCCCTGTTGGTGTTTTACAGAAGTGTTGCTTTAAGAACACAACATGGGTTAAATTAAGATAATAAGTCATCAACTACAAGACAGACAGAATAATAAGATCCCAATTAATAATATATAAATAATTATAAACTTATAGACATTAAAGCACAGTACTCTTAATATATGGCTGTTAAAATTCATTTGCTGGTTGTTTCAGATTAGGATTGAAAATTAAAGTTAAATAAAACGGTCCAAAAAAAACGATATTTGACTCTTGCCCTCTGAGTCAGTCTGAATCCAGGGAACAAGGGATTTCTCTATGAGCTTTGCAACTCTGGGCCACATAACCTCCCGATCAGAGAGATTAATGAGACCACTGGAAAACAGAAAGCCAATCAGTGCATTTGCTACAAAGAGGTGAGTCATCAGGAAAGGGAGACATCCCTGATGCTTCTGAGGGAAGCCACATGGTCAAGCAAGACCTGGACCCACATAGGTCAAATTGCACTAGCAGAACTGAGAAGCTGCTCTCAAGTTTCCCAAAAAATGACTCCCATAAAAGCTCAGCTGACTGCTAACAACAGATAGAAACAAAAGTCAGTTTGACTGCTTCATCTTAAACACTTAGCAAAGACAGTTAAAACCAAAATACAGCCAATCCTGGGCATTTTAAATAATAATAATAATAATAATAATAATAATAATAATATTTTAAGGTATACACTTTATGTTAGCCTCCCAAAATAAGTAAAACTGTTGGCTACAAAGAAGGATTCTCAGAGAGAAATGCCTGATAACTATAAAAATAGACTATCAAGAGGAGCTGCCAGAGGCAGAAGTTTTTGGTTTAAGGCCTACAGATATTTCTAACCTACACAGGTAGGCTTGGTGTTTGCTAGTACAATTATCCAGCCCTGAGTAAGAGAATTAAATGTTTCTCTATTAAACACAGAGGTCATACTAGTGAAAGTATTCTGCAAAATCAGATGACATTAAATTATTAAACTGTATATTATGGGGAGGGACAACTGTATCACTAAAAGTTAAATATTAAGTTCACAATCCTGATAATTGGGGATATTAAAGACTGGTGAGGGTACTTCATACAGTGACATGATCCAGCTACTGCAACATTTATTCAATACTCATGTTTTTTGTTTCTCTCATAGAAGAACCAATCCCCAGATGACTTTACAACCTGTTCTTCCTCAACAAGACTTCAAAAAGAACTGACTTCAAAAAGGCAACTCATGTCCCTCACGCCATGCACACTCATGTCACCCTTTCTCAGCTGAGAAAAAGCCAAAATGAGAGACGACTCTCTACTTACACCAATGGAGCTAAAAATAAATAGACTATCAATATAAGTAATTAATTAAGTCAGGTAATATCAGGGAGACTGGTTTTCGGTGAGTTCTAAAAATTTGGTGACTGTTAAGTGAGGGATTAAAATTTCCTCAGTGCTTTTCCACTAACCTATCAAGGATTACAAAGGGACACATAAGAAAAGGGGGGAATGATACACCCAACCTTACCTTTTATTAAAATTGGGAGCCATCTTGCAACAAAGCCATGAAAAAATCATTTTGGCTTTACTGTAAATTACTGCAAATTCTGAACCTGCTTGGAATGACTGCCCGTGCCTTGAACTCACCCGTGCATGGCTCTCTGACCAGATAGCAGCCCTCTCTGAAACTTTGTCACACCTCATAAATTTTGGCCTTTTGTGGCCAGACAATGACCCTCTCTGAGGCTCTAATGGTCCTCATAAATTTTGATGTTGGGGCTAGCAAAAAAAAAAAAAATGTAAACTCCCATTAGTGTGATGCTTGTCAGAGTTCTATTATCTGTTACCCCATTTTTGTGTAACTTTCTGGGCTACAAACCTGGGCTGTAGTAAAGGTGGGGTTTCTCTCTTGTTCTCGCAATTTTGGGAGGGAGTGGCAGCCCAGCCAGTGGAAATAATAAGCTTACTTTAATTTGATTTTAAGTGGAGTCAGTGTTCATTTCTTACATCCTGGTCTAAGAGGTAAACACTCCACAAACATAGAGCTCTGCTGGCCTAAAGACTTCTTGAGAAACTGCCTCTGAGGTTGGATACCTTAAATATATTTTGTTGTCAGAAGGTTTAGCTTCTTTTCTAGTGAGACCATCAAAACTGGGTCTGCATCTATGTGAATGGAGAGCATGGTTTCTTATTTTCCAATGAACATGAGGCAGCAGTGCTGAATTATCTCTTGGTAGGTAAACTGTGGCCATTGGGGGCTAAGTGTCTCCCTGTGTGGACTGTGAAGCCATTTGATCATCCTCCATTTTTGTGGTGTTTCTTGGTGCTGCACTGGGAGTTTGGTATTTGCTTCACGAAATACAAGGAGTTCAACTGCGACACAGTGCTGGAGGGAGTTCTGTCACGTGGGGTGGGTCAGAAACTGCAGGAGAATGCACCAACCAGGCTTCTATTTCACATAGCTTTTTCCTTGACCAACCCACCTGATTCTGAACATTGCCTTGAAACCTCTCCATATAATAAGTTGCCTTAGCATGTAAGGTTCTGCTGGATGCACCATGGCAGCCAAAAGGCATTTGGAAGTCAATTGGAAATCCACATGGCCCCACCTCAGATATTTTATCACACACCTGCACACCACTGCTCTGGGCCCACTATTCAGCAGTGCAAATTACTGGCATCTCTGTTCTTCACCATTTTCATGAAACCCAGTCAATCAAGGCACTGTCTGGTACACTCATGATCAGCAACAGGAGATCCAAAGGTTCTCCAGTGCCACCTGGTCATGGGAGTTTTAAAAATTTCAGGGTGTTTATCTAGCCACTTTTCAAGGATGAAGTTGGAGAAACTGTGGGTTTCAATTCATTCAGGAACCATTTAATGTTGAGGAACCTCATTTCAATGAATGCTCTGGAGAACTCTCAAAGGCAAGGCTTCCCAAAGAGTAGCCAAACGGTCACATGAAGCCCAGCCCATTGAGGTCTACAATGTGAGGTCCATCTGTGTTTTGACTCTCAACTATGCCTGTCAAGTCTTTCAGAATAAAATCATGTGATATCCTGGCTGAGATTCCCAGTGATCAGTCGAAAGCCACCCTTGGCCTAGATTTCAGTTTCCAAGGGCGAATCTCATGCGTGGCATTCTAAAATCGCAACACAATTCATGACAATACTTCTCTGAGGTCAGTTTCAGAACTCAGTCTCTAAGGGGAATCATACCAAAGTTCCAGCCCTGGTGGATCCAGTCATTTCTTCCAACTGCTACAAAAATGAACACAATTAAAACCAAAACACTCCCACATGGTCCTCACCTTCTTCCATATAGACACTCATTTTAACCTCTGGCTGGAGGTTTCCATGAGGGGTGCAGCACAAGACGGTATCCAAAACAAGCTCCCTTGTCCCTTATTTGCTTAAAGTCAGCTAGGCCTGGACACCATTCCTGTGAACCAGGAGTGATAAAATAAGCCTGGCCTTAATACTGCTCTGCTTCTCCAATTTGAGGCCTACTGACTGTCAGGTATAGATTCTTTATGTGATTTGGAATAATGAAAAAACCCAAGCTCATATGGGCTAGCCTCTCCAGGGCTTTGAAGAACTCATTTGACTCAAAGGATCCATATTCTCACTTGATGGAGATCAGAAACCTATCAGAGTAAGGCAAGATACTCCATACACAGTGACTGATCTTTTTGCCATTTTGGTTTTGAAAGCACACATGGAATCTTTCTTTAGTTCCAACAGGTGCTGAGAATCTAAGCCACTGCCTCACACAGGGCCAAGTGGCTGATTCAGACACATCCATTTCCAAAGCAATTAAGCAAAGATACACAGGTGATGCCCATTCATTTCCATTTGAAAACTGTTTTCTTAAGGCTTCACAAATTGGAGGACTGAGGCAAAGACCTTCCTGGCACTCAGAGCAACAGAAAAATAGGTAAGCAAAAGGCCCAAAGCACGGTTTCTCTACTGAGACTTTCTTTGTCACACTGTTATCAGAGTTTTCTGAGATGCTTGCTATTCCATTCAGCTATCCAGTACATGGACATGTCACAGAGATTGGAGGTGGTACATATCTTGGACAGAAAACCATGAGCCTGCTCTGAAGAGTGGCCAGAATTCAGGAAGAAAACAGGAACTCTGGAAGATAGTAGGTGTTGCCCGTCGCTAAAACAACCTGCAGTCCACTCATAAATTGGGCAGGATGAATGTTGGCAAGCTTTCTACTAGACAGGACACATCCATTGATGCATTATCTTTTATAATGTCTACAACCACGGACACAGTGGGATACACAGGCATACCAACAATCGCCTTGTCAAATGACTTACTATAAACAGTCCACTCCAAAACAAACAAACCGCCTTTCTTACCTATTCTCAGAACATGAGACTAAACCACAAAATCACAACCACACCCACAACGACACCTCCTTTATTCAAGTAAGTCTGTGACTAATTGGAATGTACTCTGACTGATGGGCCATACTATGTTTCCTTGAAATGGCCTGTCCTTCTCAGATCTGGTCTCCTTGGCCAACACTGTGAAGTTTTCAGGAGCCAGTGGTGAGCCACTACCTGCTTTCTCAGGAAATTCCCCTTTTCAGAGCTCTCCTGGCATTTGGAAATCCTCACATCAGTAGGTACCAAGGAAGACTTACTCTGTCCTTGGTTATTCCAAACAACTGAGCCCACTGGGAAAGAAACTGGGACTGACTCTGGGTGCCTGGCTTCCTGGATCCCAAGTTCAGAGAGATCCGTCATCAAGGAAGAGCGGTAGGTCACTTCATTCATTAACTGAATGAGGTTACTGCCGTGGCAACCACTTTGTCCTAACAATTGCTTTCAAGGGTCCCATGAGATGGAGGCTGCCCCTACTTCCTGTGACACTTTCACAAGTTAGATTGGTATATCAACCATTGGCACCTGGGAACAGCTCTCCACACAGGCCTGGTTTGGTCCATCTTCTCTACATTAAGAAGAGAGAAGCTGATTCAGACACAACCCTTCATCCTGACCAGGTTGTTTGCCATGGAGGATGACTTTTGGTCTCTTAGGTCCTCCATAGCTGCTTACAACTTCTCCAGGAATCATTTCTGCATGGACCTTTGAGTTTCTCAGCATGTGGAAGATCCCCTCTATTCCTGTATTGTAAGACCAACTCTATCCCTGCTCTTCTGTAAAGTTAAATTGACTGAACAGTGTATGGTTAGGTTAACTAACAGGTTCGATTTGGATTAGGAATCTTTCTGCGCGATGAATAATGGTATTGGGAAACTGCGATATTTACAAGAATATATAGGTGAAATATAAGTATGAAAACAGAAATCTAGCTAAGATATGAAGCCCAAAAGGGCATTGGGCCCTTGATTGGGATACGTAGCTTTGAATTATGTTCTGCACTGATGTGTCAGGTAAATCGATATACAATGGCTTAGGTCCTTGTACCATGGATGATTAAATGTAGAAGAGAACTTCCAGTCAAAAGGGATAGTCGGTAAAATTCGGAAGATTCTCA